>NC_060249.1:62877406-63177406 GCF_921293095.1 Ischnura elegans | reverse complement strand
AGGATCCTGAGGAACCCCCTCCTCTCCCTTGCATCCCTCAACTATCATCACGTACTCACGCTAACTCTTCCTCTCCCCTTCCAAAGCGACCAGAGACACCCCATGACCGCGGCCCTGACACCTCACTCTTCGCCCTCTCCCCACGCTAGAAGCCACGACAAACCCTCCCCCACACTTAGGACCACGTACACTCAGTGTCCCCTTCGGAACTCCCACTTTCTCGCATGGGAAGGGGGATACGTCTTCCCTCTCGGTCGAGCTCTTAAGGCCAGCAGTCGAAGGAGTAAAGCCTTCGGTACAATTTCCGGGATTACCACGGTGTCAAGTTTAATTTCTCGGAAGGGAAAAAAGATTGAGGGTGCCACGAGGCGTTGCGGAAGGCGAGATAGGAGTGCAAGAAGGGAAGAAGAGGGTGGAGAAGGGAAGGAAGCAGTGGGAAAGCACTAACTCAGAGAGGATTGAGGGATCGCAGTTGGAGCGGAGAATAATTTGTTAAAAAAAGGTAAATATTGATCTTTAAATCGTTGAAATCACTCGCGTTACAATGGTAAATCAAGGGAGAAGTCTCAAATAAAAAACCTGAATAAATGCAATGGTGGCGAGATATTTTTGCGAAAAGGATATCATCTTGGATAAAAAATTGAAGAAATACAATATCGGTGAGAAATGCTTACGAAAAGAATGCCATCTTGTATCAAAACTTGAAGAAATACAATAGTGGCGAGAAAATTTTAAGAAAAAGATGCTTGGCTAAGCTTGTCCCTACTTGTAAAAAATGAAGACATTTTCTACTCGAAAAGTACAGTAAGTAAAAAGGGAATACTTCTCGAGTGGATTTGTTCGTCGGACAAATCACGATGCCAATTCAATTGATAAGACTCTTAATCGAGACGTATTCTGAATTTTCCTTATGAAATATATAACCTCGTTCCATAAAGTGACATCTACATACTATAATTCAATACCTTAGACATTTTCAAAATGATGCCCTCGGGGATGGCTAATTAGAGAAATAGAGGTTAAATAAATGTATAGAATCTATTGTAAGGGCCACACGATGAAGATCAAATGGAGGGTTACGATACAAGGAAGAATACGGGAGAAAAGATGCGAGATCAGTTGAAACACGGAGAAATATTAAAATAGAGAAATCCACACAGTTTGTTTGTAGATAGTGTTACAAAAATTGTCAAGAAGTATTAGAAGAAATAAATGTGAGAATACGTACGAGGTTAACCAGCATACAAAAGATTGGACCATAATCAAATATATTACTTATATATAATATTAACACAACGTCGTGGGATTGGACCATAATCAAATATATTACATATATATAATATTAACACAACGTCGTGGGAAGAAATGAAAAGAAGTAAGGGCCTGAATTCAGCAAATCGGTCAAAATAACCAGTTTTTATCAATGCGAAAAAATTACTCAATATACGTATTGTCTTATGAAAATGTTTCTTGGCATCGTTGATTTTTATCACTTATTGTTACCTTGCTGAATATTTTCACCGAATATTGTTTTTTAATCTCAAAAATGTTAGCTTTTCAAGTATGAACTATAATTGGAAATAATATCCAGCAAGTAAAGAATATGCGTATGTATTTCCGATTTATTTGCCTCTATTTCAGCATATTTTCAATGTGATGAAGAATGAACGTATTTTGGGTAACCTTTCCGGGTGAAAAAGATTTTCAAAACCTCACTAACCCTTTTGATAAAATTACCATAAAATTGGACCCTTTTCTATTCAAATATTTTGACGCGATTCTTTTCCATGACTACTGTGGCTAAATTATTGCACAATCTTCATCTTGAGCCAGTATTTGTGAGGATACTTATTTAAACAATGCGACAGTTTCATTTGCCCAAGAGTATTTTTCGCAGATATAATGTCTTGATTATTTTATAACATTTAAAAGTAATACTTCCAACACAATTGCTACGCCGAATGAAAAATATTTAACCCAATAACCCCGTTTCAAAAGTATGTCGTCTTTTTTTTGGGACTGCACGTGTCCTATGGAGAATCTGTGTTATTGGAAAGACTAACTTGGTCTCATGTAGTTGAACTAGGACAAATATAATGACCTTAAAAAGAAAAGTAACTAAGAAGGAAGATAACGACTTCAACTCCGCGGGAGTACAATCTTTGAGCTTACAGGAAAAAAGTAAATGCCATTAAAAATCTAAGGAGGAAGTCGCGGAACGAAGGAATGAGGCTTTGTACCAGCGTTAGGCACGGGTTGAAATGGGAAAAGAATTGAAGCAGAAAAGGCTATCGTACAAAAAGACTCGGTTAACGAGTCTAATGGAAGTAAGTACCTCGAAAATAAGGGTCCAGGATACGTTAAAAAAAGAAAATTATTTTCGTAATGAGGTGGTTCAAAAGAAGTAGAGATGACGTGCTTTGGAAAGTTTTCTGTGAGTTGGGATAGGAAGATGGGTCCAGGGGATTTTTTTCAGCGCCCGTCGGATCAGGAAGGGAAGAGATTAATCCAGCACGGCCCGGTCTGCCTCGTGGAATTAGAATTATGCAGTACCTACGCAAGACTTCCCCGTATCTCCGAAAGTGAGCTCAACTATCCCTCTTCACCATTTATATGCAGGGGATACCATGTCTCAATGGCTGAAGACTGAAAAAATTTAACTGCCCACGTTTGATATTCACAACGCACGCTGTTATGCACGTTTTTTCTTACATTATTTTTTTAGCGCACCATTTTCTCACATCTAAGGATTATAATTTTAAAATCGAACAAATTTTGCGTAATCCACTCAAAAAATTATGCTATACGCCAGAGGTTACACGTGAGAAAAATAATTTGCGTCTATCGGGACACCGGACTTTTACGAAGTATAACTTTGTTAAGGCGAGCCGCTAGCCGGTCCGCGGTGATTTTATTTTAAATTTGCTATTGGTTAAAAAGATTAATTGAACTTTTATGTACAAATTAGAGATAAAATTTGAGGATTATTGATTGGGAAATAACTTTTTGCCTCATGAATGACATTTTTATCCTTTATAAAAATGACTTTAATTAATTTAGAAAATTAGAGCGTGCTCTGCTTAAGATGAAGTCAACCTAAAAGATTAACATTATATTTTTCATGTCGCTAGTCCTTAACGTTAATACTGTACTTACAGCTAGTATAGCCTAAATTTGTGAGGTGGAGACGCGTTACGAGCATATTTTTGATCGAAATTTGTGGACTAATCTTTACGTTGAGTTATCTATACTTTTACACTCGCTGAACTCATCCTAAAATCAACCTCGGGTTTTTTTTTCAAGTTTTTGAGAGAAACCTCAAGGATCATGTGATTGAGCTAACCGAATGTGCTTACTTGCTTACAATTTGAATATTTCACTCAAAAGAGAAAGAAATGGTAAATCGCCAAAATATTTCTGTCGAAAATAAATTTATCACAAATCGCTTAATACATTTTAACATATTTGCATGTAATAAATGGAAAATCAAACTTTTCTTTGCATTTAAGTGATTTTTTATTTCTTATTAAAGGATCCAGTAGGTTAATATGGTTAAAAGTGCCCCCAGATATTTAAAAAAATTAAAAATATACACTTGGAGTGAATCAAAAATTATGTTTTTCCGCGAAATATCAGGCCTGATAATGGAAATTAACCCCAAAAAAATGAAATAATATATTTAGTTTTTTTAACCATGTATCTAGTTTTAATTTTTGTAAAATCGTTTTCTTGGTCTTAAAATTTATTTACTAGTATGTTATACAATCCTGATTTTTTTCAAATTTTGTGACCGAAAACTTCTACCATTCTCATTTTTTTCTCAAAAGTTTTTAACTTAAAACTAAAACTTTACATTAGTTTGACATTTTCAAAATTGAATTAAAAGTTTTAGGAAAAAATAGACACGCCGAAAAAATATACGTTGTTACCCCTACATCAAAATATAATTTTATTTTTTTCAGGTGCTATAATTGGTGGAACACAATTAAAAATAAGTATAACTGCTTTGCGCCATTTGCATCTATGTATTCCAAGACGATATTTGACCTGATTGTTGAGAGCAACGATTGTTGATCAGTTTGTAGTATTTTTCATTAAGAATAAGTATTAACATAAAAAATACCTATCACACTAATATTAGTAGTAATTAATGTTTATAGCCATACTGTTAAGCTTCAAGTTAGTCTGCAAGCCTCGAGAAATTCAACTTCTGCCAAAAATTTTTTTTTTTCATGTCACCTAACTCTAAATAGCCATGAAGTTATCGCCAGCATTTGAGCCAATTTCCTATAAGTGCGAGAATATGACTAAATATTCGGGGACCAGTTTTCCACGAAGCGATGATTCTCGTTAAATAATCACTGTGACCAGGGACTATGAACTTCGCTTTGTTCGTATTAAATAGGTATTAGTGCGTAGACACCCAACCATAATAATGGAATTCCGGTAACGGGAGTCGAACCCAGACCTTCCTAATGAGAAATTCATTTTTTCTCAGAATTTTTTAACTTAAAACTAAAAATTTACATAAGTTTGACACTTTCAAAATTATATTAAAATTTTTAGGAAACAATAGACACGCCGAAAAAAAATATGCGTTATTACCTCTACATCAAAGTATAATTTTATTTTTTTCAGATTTTAAAAATTGTTGGAACACAGTCAAAAATACGAATATATAAGAGCCGGATAAGTTATTGATTAGAGAATACCGCGTTTTCTGCATTTACCTAACTGTATGACGTCATCTGATTTTGAGCTTCAGAAATACCCCCAGACGCGGCGGTCGCCCTTTGTGGGACCCGTAATGAGATATCCCGGAGTCAGATTTGACGGGTTCGGGGGTTTGAGGATACCTAGGGTGGGTATTCCTGCCAAAAAGGTACGGGAGGGAGCGGCACACGGCGGAAGGAGATTAAATTGCGGAAGCTTCGAATTCTTCGGGAAGCCGGGGAATTAATTAGCCAGGAAAAAGAGAGTGAAGGGAACTTCAGAGGAAGGAGAGATGAAAGACAAAAGTGAGAGGAAAGAAATTTAGATGAAAATTAGGAAAAGGAATGCGGGAAACGAAATATTTACGGATTGCAGAGTCATTGATATCATCGATTTGAAAATTAAACGGTTTCTTTTTTTAAGCAACTCAAAGATTATTCGATGAAATATTGCGGGGAAAATTTAATCAAGTACCATCACTGAAAATGTCTAATTTAACAATAGTATGGGTCCTTTAAACTAATCCTATTAATCGAACTTAGGTTAAATAAAATTTTATTCCTATTTAAAATAGTTAAAAATTAGTAAATTTGATACGAGGGCGGTTTTTTTTCAACCTCAAATCGCTCGGCAAAGACACCATACAAGCGAAGGCGGGTACTGAGCGGATAGGGAAACTGCGCATCCTCCATACTACACGCTCAAGGCATTTCTGATCGTAAGTAGTTAGTTCAAGGTCGGTAGTAATCTCATTAAATACACTGCCTCAATTCATTCTCTCGCCAAGTGTGCACTCATTAAGGAGCGACAGCCAGAAAACTCGCCGAATGGCTTCAGCATTGACATCTCTTGGCCTTTATGCCGATAAAAGAGAACTTTTTAATGCATTGATGCTAGAATGTGAAGCAGTGTGAAACAATACGCCAATTCACATTCAAAACAAAAGAGGAGGCATGCTGACTTCTGGAAGTGTTCTGATCTATGACAACGCCCTCATCTCAGCGCTGATGCAGCCCAACCACTCCTTGAGCAATTTCAATGGGACATTTTCGATTACCCGTCGTGCAATGCCGACCTAGTACCGGAGGACTTCCATCTTTAAGGTGAAATGAAGATGTGGTTAGATGGCATGCGTTTTTAAACGTGCGATTAGCTTTAAGACAAAGGCATGATTCTTTGGAAGCCATTAGCGGCAGCATTCCATGAAGAAGGTTTAGCAAAGCTTGTCCACGGGCACGACCAATTCCTCAATCACCGAGACGATTATGTCGAAAGGACACCACAAGTGTGCACAACATTTAGCAATCGAATAATTTTTAATCAATCACTTCCTCTTCTGTTCAATACGCATAAGAGGTTGAAAAAAAACCGCCAATTTATTCTTATATATTGGTCACATAATATGATAAATATCCGTGATGAGTTTATCTAACTACTAAAATTGTTTTAGAGGAAAAGTTAGATGGGTTTTACTTTATACATGGATATTAATATTTTCCACCAATTAAATTCCTACCAAAATTCACTAACTCATTATTAACTTTGTGATATTCCATTATTCCACTTCTTGAAAAAAGTGGTATAATTAACAGTGAAATATCCAAGGACATATTAGACTTACTCTTGAAGTAACACTTAGTTTTGAAACGAAAATATGAGTTATTATATGCTGAAAACTTACTCTTGGGAGATAAGACTGGAAAAAAATGAGTGCTTATGCCCAAAATATTTTCCCACGCCATTTATGCCTCTCCACCGAATAAAAACATCGACCGCGCACGTGAAAGGCGAGCGAATATCGATGTGGGGCGGAAATCGCTTATCGTAAAGCCACAATGTCTTTCGGCACAGCGGGAAATAGATGGAGAAGGGAATGAAACAAAGCGGCAGATTTTAGTAGCGATAACACTCTCCCATTACGGGTCCTCCGCCTCCGAGGGGATTGGGACATCAAAGAGAAATATCCCCGACGCCCAAACCGGAATGAGGGGATATTTTTTTGTGAGCCCAGAACCTAGGAGGGGATGATAAGAGGTCCTTTGATGACGGGCGAAGTGAAAGGAGACAGATCCTGGAGAAAGACACAGGTGGGACGCATGTCAGGTGGCACTGAGAAACTTAAGTCGAATCCTCAATAAAGAAAATAGGGACTCAAAAGCATTTGCCCCCTTTTTTCTGTCGTTTGAGTATTGCTCTTCGGGGGTCTCGTTTCGCAGAGCCCCAAAAAACAATGAGGGGGAATTAGAAGAAGACTTATTAGTGCCGGGACGGATCTCTTTCACCGTTCAAATTGAAGGCGGAGATTTTAATCGAGGATGGCGGACTTTACGAGGAGATATCGTTGAAATTGGGGAAGGGTAACCAGGGAAAAGACGCTAGCGGGTGCCTTTTCACCAAAACTGTATTGGTTTAAAATGCATAGGATAATATTTTTATATTGGAGTGTGCTCATATATATTGACTTTACCAGTGGGAAAATTTGGTTTAAGCCCCGTAATGTCAGAGTCCATTATTGAATTGATATATAGTTTAGTGAATTATAGTAATTCTAATTGTTTAATAAATAGAAAACTTCCATAGTAAAGTAAAACTCATCGGAATTAAAAGCGACGGCAATTACTTTGTAACGTTTGATATTAAAATACTGTTGATGTGTAATGAATACTGATATTTAATGTTGCGAGGGAGTTTCTGATGGTTGGACAGGGGGGATTGTTGAGTAGAGAAAGGTAACGGGAGAATCGATCGAAGTAGGGAGGCAAAAAAGAAAATTGAAGAAAATAAAGAGGATTTGAAAAAATAAACGTTTGAAGTCACGACTTCCTTCGATCTTTTAATAACAAAAAATGGTATTTGCCTTAGAGGTTATGAGCTAGGCCTAAATTTCTTAAGCAATTAAGAAAATATATATTACCGTGTGGCATAGAGAACATCACCCGGGAAACGTACTTTATTTCCACGTCTGATAGAAGAAATAACATAAGAGAGATATTTTGCCACACGTATAGGTACTGAGACTCTTTTTCCACCGAACGGTAAAAGACAAATACATACAACCTCGGATCGCAGTGGTTAAGGAAGACTTGGAGGATAATTCGATATCTACTGGAGAGGGCTAAGGAGTCCGTAGAAGAACTTACTTAGCTGGAGGTAGAGTTCTTATTGTAGCATCATCGATAGCAGCCGAAAGAAGATTCGATACCTTCCTACACTCACACGATGCTCGAAGATTCGATACCTTCTTGCACTCATACGAAGCTTGAACATTCGATACCTTCTGGCACCCATGCGAAGCTTGAAGATTCAATACCTTCTTATGTCCACACGAAGTTTGAAGGTTCTATAACTTCAGTTGAGGGGAAGAAAAGATGAAGGAATGGAGGCATAAAGGATGGACCACGAGACAGGAGAGAATAGGAAGATGAAAAGGTAAGGAGGGGCCTTAATGCCAAGGGTTCGTTAAATGTCGAAAATCCTCTCTTTCAAGTCTTTTCCGAATCGCCAAACTCTCCCGTCTCTGGGATCCTCTCTGGCAAGGCCTTTAAGCTCCTACATCCAATCCTGTCCCACCCCACTACCCCCTCTACCACCCCCACCCCACCTACCCCCACCCCTCTTCCATCCCCCCACCTTCCTCACGGTCTTCCCCGCTTTCAGAGATGGTAACAGTACTCAACAGTGTCCATACGGGTTAGTGCTCCTCCCTCAATTAGGTCCACATGACAGTCAGGTCTGTCAGCGGGTGGGTGCCCCCCGGGCACGGTCAAAATCTCATTTTGGGGGAATCGAATGTTAGGTACCGGGAGAGGGCCAGGGCGTGTGTTTCCCGGCGGCTGGAGAATAGTTTTTAGGGAGATATGAATCGAATTCTATGTTTGGGTGCAGCGTCTCCCTTGATAAATCAGTGTCTTGTTTGAGATGGTTACACGTCAATTGTGTGAGGCGGTAATTGTTCATGGTGCGGGCGCAAGCTGATCATTAGGAACTAATTACGAGTCAGGACAGTTGTGTGGCGATGGGAGGACAAGGCATTCTAGTGGTGATGTTTTTCTGCCGGTGGTACATGCTTGCTAATACGTATGAATACTATTCATATCGTGTTTAGCTATTTATGTAAAGAATGCATATATTTTGCGGCTAAACTTGGAGCGAAAAATGAATTTTTCCAGTGAATTCTTTGTGATGCGAGTTCATTTGATAGCCTGGTGATGTCGCACCACGACGAAACCGATGACCAAGACGATCTCATGTAGCATACGGCACTATGGTTAAGGTTAATAACTATAACCTTATTCTGTGAGCTATTATATTGTTTAATGTCCTGTCTTGTGCCACAAAATAAAAGAATAATACGAGCAGCTATCATCCCAACACTCACTCAGTAATTCACTTCGAAAGTATCTTTTGAATGGTTAGGGTAGAGCTCGCCCCAACTTAACCACAGGGCTATGGACCTTAATTTTTTTCTCTATAGGAGAACCTTTCCCTACGCCACGTCCAACTTTGAGGACTCATTTTTGGGATGTCCAAA
Organism: Ischnura elegans; assembly: GCF_921293095.1. Classification (NCBI taxonomy): domain Eukaryota; kingdom Metazoa; phylum Arthropoda; class Insecta; order Odonata; family Coenagrionidae; genus Ischnura; species Ischnura elegans. The sequence continues at coordinate 63,168,162 of NC_060249.1, read as the reverse complement.
GATTTCACCAGGGATTTGATCTCAGGACCTTTGCAACAGTAATCCAACACTCCATAACAAACACTACGTATTCCACAACACTTTAGCATTACAATATAGATAGATTTGACACACCTATCTCGTGAATAATAGCATTACTCTTTTCAAGACGTGAAGGCTGTACAAAGGTGTGTGAACGGTGTTTTGGAAGACAAAGGAGGAGTTTTTCTTCGGTACCGTGCGTCGACCGAGTTTCCCCCTCCTTCATCGCTCCCTTCAAAACCACCCCTCTCCCTTCCCCTCCCGGCCCAACCACTATTACTCCCCACCCCCTTTCTTCCTTCTCATCCACGCGGCTCGTCCATTACTCGGTCGCTCAATCTCTTAATCAAGGCCATTAAAGGCTTTCTCCGCGCACACAAACGCCTCCAATCCCATTGTACCCTGCAAAATCTCCTCCCCCCCCAAAAACCAACCCCATCCCACTCCCTTAAATCTACCATCCCCCCTTTTCCCCACCCCCGTCTCCCCACATTTTTATCTCGCCTGCTTTGGGTCATTATGCCCCCACCCACATAAACACTCCGACGCCGTTCACTTTTCCCAACCTGCGCTTTTATGTATATGCATCAAGTATAGCTGTCGCTTCACACCTCCCTCCTTTCGTTCCATGCTGTCACCAGCCATGGAGATTTAGCTTACTGAACCATCCAGAGGCGTCACGTGGTGGAAATTGAATAGATATCTGGCACAAAGTGGAAGAGTTATAGATTTAGAGATTTTTCTTAAGCTCTAAAGTTATTTTCCTCGAGTTAGAGCCTTTCAACACACACTATGTATGAGTTTTTGAGTATTAGAGTTTTCTATTATCATAGCGGTGAAAAGGCCAGGCCTCAAACTGAGCACATCAGAAGCAGGAGAAACTTTGATATGCCTAGTTTACTTAATTTTATATTTTCGTGGAAGTCACATTGAAAGATATTAATCGACATATTTGATGAAGCATTGATGAAAATTTCGGGGGACAATTTTTTAAACGATCTGTCCATTCGGGGTGTCAGAAGCTGGAAATTTTCCGACATGAGCTTATTGGGACTTCCTCACAACCCGAGGTGGATGTTCTCAGGGAATGAGGGTCGAGGCCTGCTAAGAGGTGGGTCAGGGAGGTATCAATAGTAGGAATAAACATGATGTCTATTTGGATTACGACTAGAAGTAAAGGAATGCGCAGATGAGAACTCTGTGTAAATTGTAACTAATTTTGTACTTCGTGGGGATAAAAAGGTTCAGAAATTGAGTCATTTCCATTGTACTGGTAATAGCATATCATTGTATGACAAAACAGCGAGTACTCGTACAAGTAGCCGTGAGCTCCTTCATAATTTAACTATTTACCCCATATGCATAATTATATGTGCAGAAATTTTATGCTGTAAATAGGTCATAAAATTTAAGGAAGCACTGGCCATCGAAGCATATTATTAAAAACTAGGTACATATTTGTGTTTTTTTCTCGGAGGAGATGTTGATTCAGTGTCTTGTAGTAAATGCCATGAAGAAGTTCAAATGCAAATTTTTGCCAAGATTCGGTACATTTTTTTAATTTAACAGGGCTATGAATGAATATAGGTAGTACTTCATCTTAATACATAAAAGGTATAAAATGTTATGAGAATGGTTTCTACCATAGAAAATAAAAACATTTAATTGTAAATTAACTAAAACTAAGAGGCTAGAATTTTGACTTAACTTTTCTTGCGTTAATTTAGATTTGTTAATTGATGGTAACGAAGCTGATGACCTCCTCAAAAACTAACTATAGGATAAAAATAAATCTCACTGATGAATTACCAACTTTCTTTCTTAAACGACCCAATTTTGGAAACGTCAAATTGACGGAGGCGTTAATGCGAGGAGACACGAGGTTTTCAAAAATCCATTACACTTGGTCTGCAGCCATTGGAGCCTTGATGACTTCCATCAGCAAAATTGGAAAACGATACGGAGGCGAGAGAAATTATAAGTTTGCGAGATTGATGACCACGATGATAATGGAGTTGGAAGAGATATGAAGGCCATGAGACAGGGAGTGCGTACAAAATTGGATGGGTGCGGGAAGACGCGATAATGCGGCGCTTAATCAATGAGCGATGACTTGGAGGGGGATGAAGTTGGTACGATGAATTTTCATCTTCAGGTACGAGACCGCGATCCGTCAAGTGTCCTGTTACAAAACACCTAGATATGTAACTAATAAAACGAATTTTTTTCGAAAAATTAATCAAATATCAACATTGTCATTTACATATAGCTATGAAATGTTTCTTTAAAATGTTTTCACCTTCGAATCCTTTTGAATATATTTTACCGCCCAATAAGTATTTATCTTACAACTTCTGTGTATGTACATCATAAGAAAGATGGGAGTACTCCAAAATGTGAAATAAACCTTACTCACAATCGTTGGAGGTGTTACATGACTGTTTCTATCAACATTCAAGTGATCGTTTTTACTATTTCTTCGGTGATATCTTCCATTTCATTATTAAAACCAACTTCCTCGGTAATGATCGATTTATTACTTGTGGATAATTTCTAATTTTTGATTGCTAATATTCTGTCCAATGAAAAAAATAAATGGATCAGCTAAGTAAGTAATAGTATCAGTATAAGTATGTCTGCGATTCAATTCCCTATTTTGGAGAGTGATTCAATGTCAAAGTGAGTGGACTTAAAAACTAAGGAATTCAGCTTACAACTTTAAAAATAAAGCCACCAAATAATTTGAACTATTTGAAGAAATACTATGATTATCAGAGGTTTAAAAGAGGGGTCCATAAAAATGTCACTAAGCGATGGAAAGGAAAAGAATTGATGTCCACAGTGGTCTTTTATAGCACGTGTAACATGCGCGTAAAACTTAATAATTTGCTAAGATTGAAATGTAGCTATACTAGTGATTAGACTCCGGGAATGATGAAAAGACATAGAATACAAACATAGGCGGATCTAGGGGGGGCACGTGCCCCCCCGCCCCCAGAACCATAAAAAATATACAAGATTTTAGTAAAGTCCCATTATCATTGCGTTTGTTTTGTAATACGAGGTATCTTTGTGCCCCCCCCCCCCCCCCAGAACAAAACCCTGGACACGGCCTTGGGTGTGTCCCCCCCAGAAAGAAATCCTGGATGCGCCCCTGAATACAAACATAATAGGCACGATAAATATTTTGGTCTCGAAAATATTCAAAAGTGGGCCAACTGAAATGAGTCACTTAAACCTTGAAGTTGAACGTTCATCCCTGCACTACTAAAATAACTCCTCTCGAGATGATCCTTAACGAAGTAACTAAGATGATGAACCTCTGCTGTTAAATTCACTCGCTGCCGCTGAAATATTCCGCGCACTACGAATGGTTGGAGAGCTTAATGACGCGGAGGGACACAGATTGGGGAATACAAAATGGTTGTTCTGGTAAACCCTGAGATGTGGCGTCAACACGCGCGCATTATAGCAGCAGCAGTCTTTGAGTGCGGGATGTGATTGTCTTCGTCTTTCCACCCCTGTCTCCCTCCCCCCCTCCCGATGCCATTGCTGCTGCGAGCTTCAATTAGTTAAATGCGCCGCTCGAGGTGGCCCATTCTACTCCTCCCTCGCCCCTGTTGTCGAGGCTTTCTGTCGGCCATGCTGCTGAGAAATTGCTGTTGGCGCGGAAGTAATGGGGTAGTGGATGTTTCAGTGTTGGGGAGAGACTGGAACGGGATAGCACAGGAAAAGAAAGGCATTTGCCTTAGGAAACAAACCTTAAAGGCGCGAAAATTATTTTTATATTTGAAATATATTTTCAAGGCAAAGGAAGAGAAGCAGTGATGGTGATGGATTGAGAAAATATATGAGGGCGAGTGGAGTAAGACCAAGTTTATCTCCCAAAACACTTCTTCATTTAAGAAAGCGGATCGATAAATCTCCTTAATTTTGCTCGCACTTAACGTGGTGGGGTCGATTTAATTTTACGTTGATCAGTGAGAAGTTTTGAGCGAGGTAAGTTAACTTTCTGAGTGGGGTGGTGGATAAATCTTCAGGGACAACTAGATGAAGGACCCTACTCAATCGCGCGAAGAATGTGAGCCTAATTGCCTATTAAGCACATTTAACAATTAGACGGAGTGGTCACAATCCCTTAATAATAAGAAGTGACTATGGCAAAAGACGTTGCATAACGAGATTATTAGTTCATAAATATTCTTGTATACCGTTACAAGCGAGTCGTTATATTAGTTAGGCGAGTTATTGTTAGTTAAGCGAGTTAGGTGTATTTCCACAGGCGGATTTAGGGGAGGGGCACGTGCCCCCTCCCCAGACACTTAAAAAATAGACAAATTTTTCATACTGTTATCATTACGTTCGCTTTGTTTTGTGTAAAACGGTGCCTCAATCATTTAATTTAATATTAATAACTTTCATATTAAAATAAATATAATATTTCGTACAGCAATTATTTTATCTTGTCTTGAATCTCAATTATGAGACGATCGATAGCCTGTCAGATCCTTGTACTACCCCCCCACTCAAAAAATTCTGGATCTGCCCCTGTGTATTTCCAGGGTTTTTGAGCGTCTCAAATGACTAAATAATTTCATTATGAGGACCACGGTCAGTATAAATTTTGTAATGATCACGTACGCATTGATTATTTCATACTAAAACTTTCAATATAGGGTGTTTCTAAAAGAATATACGTATTACAAAGTATTATTTTGTTGAAACTATCAATCGTTGCGCCTCGGTTGTTTCCTAGACTGCACGAAGACAACTTCATTTTTCGACTAGACTGGGCACACCACCACTGGAGTCGTCAATTGCGTGAACATCTCAATGAAACTCTACTGAACCGTTGGATTGGTCGTCATGGAGCTGGTGCCTCAGCATGTCTGAGCTGGGATCCACTGTCACAGGTTTTGACATCTGTGATATCTTCCTGTGGGGTTTCGCTAAATACAACGTTAATGTACCACCTCTTCCTCAGAGCCTGGAATAGGTGAAGAACGGGATCAGTACTGCCATACCATCAGCGACGAAGGGCATGCTTGCCCGTGTACGAGAGGAGTTTTAGTGTCGATGAGATATTCTTCGTTTTGCAGATGGGACACATATTAAACACCTGTATTCCAAACCTGAGAGGTTCCTTGATTTGTGTGCAATGTTTCGTATTCGTATGTATTAAATGTTAATAAATATATGCAATTGAAATACGTATATTCTTTTTAAAACACCCTGTACACTAAATTTGACATCTAGAGGTTTATTTTATTTTTTTTTGAATGACGGAGCATTAATTGTAGAAATTGAATTCAAATATTGTACAGCCATAAAGTATCTTCAAATTACGGTTTTACCGGCAAAATTCGCATTGTCGCTTTTTAAATAAAATAAAAATATTGAAATTTTTAATGAGACTGCCCTAAACGTTTACTAATTCTTGCATGCTTCACGTCATGTAACACAAAGTAATAATCAAGGTATTATCATTGAACCCATCTAACCAAATTTAATAAAGAAACTAATCGATTTGATATGCTTAATTCTTCCATTAAGTCATTACAGCGCAAAAATTCCAAACCGAATTAAGCATGAGTTTTCCCTGGTTGAATGGCGGGAGACATATGTGCTTTAATATTTTACCGTGCCATAATAATAAAGCATTCGGAGTCTTCTTTTCTTCCTTAGGCTTCCTTGAAGATTAGAAGACGCTAATACCAAAATACCATGTATGGATTCAGTCATGAAACACTTAGCAACATTAACTTGAAACTTTCAGATTTAGTTTCTAGAGGGATGGTTCGGAAGGATACACGCCCTGAAATCTTAGTGGACTTAGTTTCAGATGTGACCATGCATGGGATGCAGATGGCGAACCGTGCAGGGTGGCTAAAGACAATCCTGTATTCGTATCATTCAGTACATAATAACTAAGAAAAATTCAAGACTGAGAATTACCCAGTCAGTTTGGACTTAAGTATTTTTATTCTTCATGCTATAGGTAATACATGTCTTACTCCATAATTTATTAATTATTGTCAATTACTCTTTGGTTGGTATCGACTCCGGCAATAAAGATCCTCTTAGTGGGCAATGGAGTCCCTGAGTCAATTAGAATTTTTTAAATATATTAAATAATTTGAGCGTAATACGATTATCCACTGATGACCATTTTGATAACAACGCCTTAATTTTAAATTTAATCGTTTCGGCAACTGAAAACTATTACGATAGTGATATTTTAGGGTGAAAAAATGACAAACTTAAATACCCGTAGATAGTCTGGTTGAATCACTGGGTCAGTTGCATCAGCTAGCGGCTTGGTTTAGCAAAATATTTTAGGTAAAAAATGCGTGACTCCGAACATAAAGTTTAATATCAATGATGAAGAAAACCTCATTACATTTATGAATAAACGGCAAATATTACCACCATCCCTTCACGACGTCTTCCGTTTCTATTTCTTTTTGAGACGCGGATGAGTGTAATTACTATTAATTTGGCATGCAATTTCGTTCGCGCCCCAAATTGCTATGCAAACTGGTGTTCCGGCATAAATGGTGTGCGAAGAGGAGACGGGAAAGTTACGAAGTTAGTGGAGAGGGGATATAGGCATAGAGAGGGGGGAAAGAGGGAGGGAGAGACTTCTTCTGGCCGATCCCTACGGAGACCTATCATGGGAGGCTAAAATGTAACGGGCCGGGCTTATGGAAGGCGAGTGGTATACGTGATTGTACTGCGAAAGAAAGAATGAGGGTTTGAAGTGGAAGGGACCGAAGAACTCGAGGTCTCAGCCACATTTCAGGCTGAACAGGCTTGGAGGAGTCAACGCTCCACAGAGAAACATAATGGAAATACACTTTTGTATGTTCCACAAGAGTTTTTAATACCGACCCAAGGTTTACGTTGATAATGGCAGTGTGTACTGCCGAAACCTGGGTCGGTATTAAAAACTCTTGTGGAACATACAAAAGTGTATTTTCATTATGTTTCCTGTGAACAAGTTCCACCAAATATCGCCTTCCAACCTTAAGCAGCTCCACAGAGAGTTACAGGACGCAAGAGTAAGGATGTACGGGTGAGATGAAAAGCATGAGAGCCGAGAAATGGTATCTAAATAAAAATTAAGATCATGGTGCATTTTAAGTTAAATATCTCTTTTTATTCCGTAATTAAATACGTATTGCAAAGTGGTTGAAAACTCGCGGCTTGAAAGAATTTAATGAAGTTTAAGTACCCACAAAAATGAAATAAATTTTATTTCATCCAGATATATGAGGGATTGAGAGCACGTTCATTTTTCACGGATACTAGCAATTGAGTCTTATCTCATATGCAAATATTCTAAAATAATGCCACCAGTAGGTATTGCTTATGGAATGATTACCATGAAATATTTGCATATAGCTCAAGCATATTTTTTGCTTCAATACCTCGGTAATTTGTTCACACGAAATATAGAATATTGGGTGATATCTCACTACTATACCTTTTTCCCATGATTGGATGTCTTGCTACTGCAAAATCAATAGATATCCCCTCCTTTATACTAATTTATAGGCGAAAATTGTGGGCATGGGAGATGAAATGAGTTCACATACAAAACTGTGTACGACGAATAAATATATCACCTCTGAGTGGAGCCCTGCGTCAATCTACTTTTAAGATTATTCTGTAGTCTTCTGCGACGTCTAGTTTCAGCGTCCTTCTTCCAGGTATACGGAGCGCCAGTTAAGTTTTTGTGAAAACATTTTCGTCCAATTTCCTGGAGACGTTCTCAGGCTGAATCGATCGTCATTGCATCGTCAAGTCAGCCGACCTTCATTGCCAGTTGTTGCATCCAGTGGCGAAGCGAGGCACCAGCGAGGGGGGGGGGGTGTGGGGAAAACCTCCCCCACCCAGAGCTCAGAGAAATTTTTAAGTTTAATCCATTTCACCTAATAGGATTGATATTACTAATAGAATAGTATGGATTAATAAAATATCTCTCAGATAGCCGTAAAACTCACCATTTTCTACCATTAATGTAATTTTTTTTACAGCAGCAGCCGCATATCCCGCTTACCCTGGCGGGTATTCCGTACCCCCCCGTATTAGTTGCGCCTAAAACCCTCCCAAGCCTTAATATATAGCTGCTAAATACTGGTTGCATCGTCAGTCAACGTACTCCTTCACTGGCGTCAACTTGGTGTCACGGTCAGTCAACTGACGATGACGGCCGTCAGTTAGCTGACGTGAAGTATACCCGTAATACGGACGCTGCCATTTTTAGGATTGTTGACTATTGACGAGAATAAGTTTTTACATTAGTCGACAACATAAAAATATCTGTGGCAGGTTCTAAAATTGTATTCATTAAATTTTACGTCACCTTTCTATATTGTTATAACAATGTCGATTGGGCGGGATTTTTCGTTTCGTTCGCATTCACCGTGCTGGCATCTTCGCTGCAAACGACGACTTCACCCCATTCAGTCACTGCGATTCCCTCACACCACAAACCCCCTGAAACACTCACTGCTTCGCCCCCAAAAACCCGACCTCCCCACACATCGGTGGCGGAGGAATAAATGAAAGAGCTTCGGGGAAGAGAGAGAGAGAGAGTGTGAGTACACACATACACACAGGCGCAGTGAACGCGCGGGGACAAATCGAGCGTGGCGGAGTGGTCTTTGCGCTTTGCCGTACGGGAGCGCTGTGCTCACTGCGAGGGAGGGGGAAGTGGTATGGGGTGCGGGGAGAAAACCCACTGTTGTCCGGGGTAGTGGAGTGGTAGCGGAATAAAAACCTTTTTTTCTCCTACTCTTTGGGGGTGGAAAACAAGATGTAGGAGGAGATGATTTTTTTTAGGTGGGGGAAAGGGTGATGGTAAAATTGAGGGAGGTTGGGGGTGGCTCGGTTATTGTGGGGGGGGGATGTACCCCTGGTGGAAGAAGGGTTCTGTGTGGAAAGGGACAGAAATGAAGACTAAAAGACATTGAGATGAAAGGGAAAGGAGAAGGGGATGGTATAGTCTCGCTCCTTGCGGGTGGGATGGGTTGCTTCGGGGCTGGGAAAAATAGCATGGGATGGGTTGGAAACAAGAATCGACTTGCGTTATAAAAAAAATATATCGAGGAGAAAGAAACTGAATGAAAAAAGCTTTTTGCTCCAGTATTCACCATTCAATTGTTGAGTCACGATATCGTGCACGAAGGGGGAGCATCCATTAGAGGCGTAATCGTGAGTTCACCTTAAAGCAGCCGAGGCGTGCGGCGTTGCGACGAGAAAATTATTATATGCAATGGTAGCAGGTGTGACCTGGCAGAAATCCGTTATCCAGTGACGCAGCCAATGGGGTGGGGTCCGGGGGGTTCCGACCCCCCCTCCCCAATGAAATATAAAAAACACAATAATTTTCCCTCATTAAAAAAATATTGAAAAATCATGAATTTTTCAAAATATTTCTTATCAAATGAGGTTTTTTTTAATTATGAAAAGAGTTAAAATTAGTTTAAAACCCTCTACTTGGCCTTTCTTTTTTAACATTTTTCCCCTGGTTTTGGACCCCCCCGAAAGGAATTCCTGGCTACGCCACTGCCGTTATCGGAGTGTAAGGAACTTTGCTTTTTCACATGATGTTTTATTCTTTCCGACAATGATTTCGTTACAGAGTAACATCCTAAAATAATAACACATCATGTGCAAAAGCAACGTTTTAATTCCTTACACTCCTACGAGAAAATTATTTGTCGCGACTGAAGAGTTGCTAAACGCGTACGAATAGAGCTAGTGTGGCGGCAACGCACTTTATATGACAACTCCGATCGCATGTCTTGAAAGTTTTCAGATGAGCGAACAATTTGGTGTCAAACTATTGTTAATATTAAGCTTTCTAGTTCTACCAAACACAGGTTTATTTTGATTTATAAAGGAAGAACTCATACCGGACCAAGCAAGACTTACGTTGTATTTTTACACTTTCAAGGTAGATTGGCCGGGTTTATTTCTCTTATCCATCTCGCATTGCGAATTTTTTGTCGCTAAATAGTGCTATAGTTTGCCAGTAAATTGCGGAGTAAAAAACAAAATCGGTAAATATTCAACTGAAATTGAACGAAAATTAATCATAGGCTATTATCATAATCTTAATTTTTGGTCTAGCAATAGAGCGGACTCATCATCATTAGTCAACAATTCTAACATTGATCTATGCATTCTCTTTGGGTTTTCACCGCGTCCGTTGGCTTTTTGCAACAAAACAGACGCGGTGAAAACCTAAATAAAATGCAGAGATCATCTGATCAACGCCGCGAAAATCTTTTATATTTATGCATAACGCGGCTCTCCATTCCTCTCACTTATCCGCTAGCCTTTTCATGGCGACGTATTCGTTCTCTTTTTCATCATGTATAACCTATCATATGTAACCAAGATAGTCATCTAAATAACTCTTCCAGCATGATGAGCACCTGAGATCTTTCTAAGATTGCTACGATGAACCCATGCCTTTCCTCATTTCCCTTTTTTCAAAATCTGAAGGAAGTATAAATTCCTTCCCAGTTCCAGCCATCTTGATGCATTCTATCCTCCTCCCCTTCTGGCTACATTCTTTTTGTGTGGACGGACCCAAACACAGCAAGGCCTCCCCTTTCAAAACTTCAACCCCGGTTTCCGTATCCTCAGTCCAGGAAACGCCCGGGGATAGGATCTGCCAGTAGTATTCATGGCACCCCTCACTTCGATATTGGAGTCTGAATCTTTTTGCAGGGGAAAAAATATGATATCCGGTTCCCAATTTCTATGGATTCTCGCCCCTCTCATGGGGTATAGTGATGCTCCCATTGAAAAATTCTCTCACATGAAAAGCAGGAAAAATAAATGCCCGAATATAATAACACCTAATGACACCTATTACCCATGGATATCTATTACTGCAGGATACTTATTACTCATGTCCCCGAGGCTACTTTATTGTCGTTTTCTGTTCTCTGCACAGCAGTACAATTTAACAATGGCTATGAAGGATGCAAGGCCATAGGAGCGCATAGATTGTCACATTTTATACCTTTAGGAGAAGAAATATTCCTTTATATTTTTATAAAAATAACAATAATCTCGCTTGTGTCATTTGCCTTGCAAGTGTTTTAAAATTACGGAATTCTTTTCATTTTAAAACAACTTGGCCTCGCTTTGTCACGTGGCATAGTTCCTACATCATCCTGCTTCACCGCCAAGGTTTGAGGTGGTCCATATCCAGCCATAAACGTTACAATAGTTCGGTCTCAACATACAAACCGAAAAAATCTCGAAGCATCTCTATGGAAGACAGATTAAGAACATCGACCATTGACAACATTAACCGAGTCACACGACCATGAGAAATAAGACAATATGGGAATAGTTCTTCTCCCAAAACCAAGAATATGGGGTCACGGAACACGGTATTTCCCCTTGAAAATTACATGGAAGTGATGATACGGGACGAGGTTGTATCTCTTATAGTATGTGGAATAGGCAAGATAATACATATAGTTATTTAACCACCATGACCATAAAAAATAAAATAATGCAATCCTCAGCTACTTTCTCTGGAAAAGGCGCTGTGGATTTCATCTCCAGTCCGAGCGGTCGTAAAGGGGAACTTACGGTTCTAATGAAAGCTAACGAATCCCAAAGAAGACAATTTTGGGATTTCAAGATTCTCTTTTTTGAAAATCAGTTGTGGCGGATATATGGGTACCACCGACGGGCTAATGCCTCGAATTTAATGTGCCAAATTTGTAATTTTTTAAATGCCTTCAATGCATGCATATTAATGCTCAGAGCTTTACATCGCATGGCCGCCCGAATACCTGTTCGATACAGGACGCGTTGAGACGCACTCACCAATACGGGTGAGTATTCTAATTCTATATGCTGATAAATTGTATTCGCCATAATGTATTTCATTCGCTTACTTTCCCTTCCGTTCACCTCCAACACATACTATTCACTGTGCTCTCCACATCAGAAGGCGATGAGCCTTCCCGAGACCCGCAAGATGGCACTGGGAACAAACAAGAAAGTGCGATTTTTGACTTTCGAGCATGCGGCCAAGACTGAAATGACCAATGCCGTGATCACGTGATGAGTTTAACTTGTTTGATTTGCGGATTATGACGATAGCGTTTGGTCTAATGCTGTTTACATCGATTGGAAATTATATTCACATTAGATTTAATGCTCGAAAAGAAATAAGGACGTCAGGATTGTACTTAAAGCCATATGCAACCACATGCTTCATATTACAGAAGTGTTTGCTTTAATGCTGCTTCTTTTCATTGGAAACTATTTTCGCATTAAATATAAAGCTATAGAAGAAAAAATAAAAATTAATTTAATGAAATATATTTATGAGTATTTCATTTTCACATTTCCCATAATAATGATATTGTTGTTGGGTACTCAAAAGTTGGCCTCATCTTTTGGTTAAGATGCAGCCACCTCGATCGCCCTTGTTCGTGTTTACTCTTGAAAGAAAATACGGATAGACGCAGACTCTGTCTTGACCGAAGAGAGTGTAGGACGACCGTATTTTGCAGAGTAGCATTCGAGTTTCTTTCCAAACACATCACGTGCCTTAAGCTATGTTTGACTCCCTTTGCATTGAAAATATCTCCTTCTCAGCCCTTTCCTCTAGAACGTCGCTGTCCCGCCAGTCCTCCCCAATGACACCGCTTCCCCCAAACCATTCCCCCCAAGGCGGTCCCCACCCCACGCCGCTGAAGAAACACCCTCCGAAGCAGTGCCTAATGGCCCGCTAATGCAGAGGGCATCAGGCACAAGGCCGTCGGGATTACGGACTCCCGTGTGCTGACATAATTGCGACGGACTTATTTTCACTGTCGAGTGGTAGCTTGGCTGGGTCGTGCTGGGAAGGATAGTTAAGCAGTACAGGGAGATATTACAGGCTTAAAAGGCGAAGAAATGAAAAAATAAGGGAAAGAAAAAAGATATTTATAGAAAATGGAGCGAGGAAAAATAAAGACTAAAGAACGTAAAAAGGAGAATAATGATCAAATATCATTCACAGTGAACATTTGCATAAATTATAATGCGCAAAAATGGACAAGACCTAGCTATTAATTAGAACACAATCATGTGTAACTGCCCTGTTATTTAAAACCGAAAGCAATTAATAAAAAATATATAAGTTGATAAGCTGGAAAATATCTATTTAAAAGTATATACCTAGCTTAAAATTGGTCGATAAATGTCTATAGTACCCATATCATACAAATAAAATCAACAACTACATTATGAATAATTTAGTAAAGCTAGAATTTTAATTGTCGCATCATAATTAATGTTCACTAAATCTAATGCTTCATCTGGTTATGTTATCATTTACGTAATTTTTTCATACAGACTCGATATTTGGTTCCAGCTTTCGATCCAGCTTAAATACAATGGCTATGCTTGCTCGGCACGCCTATTTAAGAGGCTTGTGGGGTAGCATGTAAATGTAGATGTAAAATTTACAGAGTACATAGAGTAGGTATTTTCTAATACTCATGCGTATCGAAAATATGAAAATATACCTTCTAATACAGTCAGGTTAGATTTGAATACCTGACACGCAGGTTATTCTTGATAATGGCGTCTCGAATGAACTATGGTTATTCAGGATAATATCATGATTTTTAGGCAAATAATTAATGAAGTATCTATGGAAAAAACGACCGGTTGATTGATGCAAACTCTCAAGAGAATCATCACTAATGCGAGGTGCGTTTTTTCCCTTAAATTCGTAACTTATCATTTCGTAACGTATAACTTATGTAACTTATCACTATCGTAAAAAAACTATCAGCTGGGTAATGAACACTCATCACTACTACGAATGGGAATATTTTTTGTAAATTATCGCTTGTTTAAACTTTAACGCTATCAAATTAAAATGTTCAGTACATAATGATACACAAAGCTGGAGTGGTGCGTCTTCTTAAATGCGAAGAACCTTGGTATTTGAAGAGAAGGAGGGAGCGGAGTGAGAGAACAAATGGCGATCGAAAAAGCAAAGACGGATTGCGTGGAAACAATAGTTGTTGAGCTGGTGAAAGGGATGGAGGCCATTGGGGGTTGGAAACAGCACGTGCGCGATTCGGCCGAGATTAAAAGGGAATGTCCCTGAGTTTAATTAGTGTAAGTGGTTTTGTGTGTTTCCAAGCGAGCGGAGTCCCATTGTCGCTTCTCTGCGAATCGCCTGGTCATTGTCTTCCCCGCTGGGCGACACAGCCCTACACGAGTCACACCCCCTACTCCAACTCTTTAGCCACACGTCCCCTAATGGTACAACATACTGACAACCAACGAAAACAAAGTGAATTTCGCTTAAGGATAAATGCATGGACAAAAATATGGAACTATTTCTGGAACAAGTTAGTTAGTTCTTCTAAATAATACTTAAATGCGTTTTCATTCATATTTTGAGTAAACACACATAAAAATATATAGAATTATTTAGAGCCTAACTACATAAGTCCGAGTTAATCCTAAATAATACTTAAATGACTATTCATATTTGGAGTAAATATACATATTAAAAATGAGGTACTATTTTTTGCATTACTTAGCTACTTCTATTAAATATTGATTCAATTTTAGTATAAATTAATCACCGACCTTAATTATAAAACTATAACGAACACAAGTCCAAATATTTTTTTAATGACAAAAAAATTAACTGGCCGCGAATGATCGAAATCGGTCAGAACGCATATCCTTAGAACACAATACTTGAACTTGAGTAGGTTATGGTTGAATGGGATGTCGTATTTCTGTAAGTAAGCTGAGGCTTCATAGTGACAACGCAATTTAACACAACAATGAAGGAAAATATTATCGCATTGTGCAGAGAAAACTTGATTACTCTTGAAATTGCCTGCGATAAAATTGAGTGGAACACAACTTCCCACAACACAAAACCCCTATGATTATTATCATTCTTCTGCATAGTTGCTCCCAGTATAAAACATGACGTCATTCAGGTAACTTTTTTTGTCGTTGAAATAAGGTCTAATAAAGTCAATTTTTCTCCCATAATATTTTAAAGAGTTGCGCCTTTTGATTTTTTCCTTCGAAATACTACAAAAGACTTCGAAACAACACAGTAACGGCAAAAACTAAATTTAATAGTGAAGGCTATCGTAAAATACATTATTATATCGCTTCCCAGCAGTAAAGTTATACTAGTTGTCCATTTACATCGATTAAAATTTAAATGATTTAATTATTAATTTAAGTCTCTGGATACAATTTAATGGCAAATTCCGGGAGGAATAATGAGAAAGGATTAAACAAGATGGAGTTATTGAAACGTAAAATGAAGTTATAAGGTACTATTATCCCATTATAGATTGTAGGAGAGAGCAGAAGGGGAATGGCAAAGTGCAAGTGGTTAGCGCGCGTGGAAGCGAAATGACGACCGTATTTCGTTTCCAGAGTGAATTCAAATGGCTCTGGTGACACTGAATGGGCTGGGCTCTGCGGAGTGTATCCCATCCTCTGTAACATGCAACGATCGCCTCGGCACAGGGAGGTTTTTCACCCATAAATCCGATTCGGACTGAAAAGTACAACCGGCGGAAATGAATGGTATCCATTTACGGTAAAAAATGACCAAGAACTGGGTTCGGAGTTTACAATTCTGGCTGGGATGTTTTATAATTATTTTACGTTTCTTTTAAAGCGTCTGGCATCAGATCATTAGATTGACACCTTTGCGCCTCTTTTATTTTGGCTGCGCTTTTTTGCCTGGCTGTAAAAATTTCCGTAACATATCTTGTATTCAAATCCATAAAAAATAAGCTTCATACATAGGGAATGCAACTGTGAGTCTATCCACTGCTGTGGAACGGTTGAAGCAATTGAGGGAAGAAATTCTGGTTAGGGAAAGCTGTGAAATTAGTGCGCAAAATTTAACTAAATATGTTCTCATGATGTTGATATAAGTTCAGTGTGATACCGACGCTCATTTATAGTAAGAATATGAAAAATAACTCATAAATCTATGGAAAAAATATTTGACAACCGCTCTGTTTTGAACGTAAGAGGTTGGGTGAACGTAAGAAGCCATACACCGAGGATTATTGTGTTACATTTCCCTACTGAAATTTTTTGCGATAACTCTGACGTTGTGCAGAGAACTGAGTTTACATATTAGGGGGAAGAGGGAGATGACTAAAAATGAATCATTATCAATGTTACGCGTTGATAATATCAAAAATGGATATCTCGGTAGTGGCAGAGAGAGAAATTACTCATTAATGCATCAATAATATTAAAACCGTATTAGGGGTGAGGGGAGATGGCTAAAAATACATCATTATCAATTAACTTGATAATATCATAAATAGATACATCGGTAAAGGGAAAAACAATTGAAATTGTTTAAAACGTTGCAGCATTAGTTAATAACGATTCCTAGACGTTGTTTAAACATTCATGCGCGTGAAATTTTTAATTTTGCAATCACCGCCAAAATTGTTGCTATATTTGTTTAAACATTATAAATTGTTTTAAACATTGCAGCATTGGTTTATAACGATTCTTAGACGTTATTTAAACATTCTTGCATGTGAAAATTAGAGGAATTCCTTATAAATATTTCATATTATTTAAAACCATATTACGGGAGAGTTGGAGATGGCTAAATTCAAAATTATACCTTGATAAAATTATAAATGGATAACTTGGTAATGACAAAAGAGGTATTACTCATTAATACATCGAAAAAATAATTGAATCCGTCACGTTTTGCGTCATAGCACCCACGCTGTCGTCTTCAAATATATCAGGAAGCGAATCAGCGGGGGTGGAGGCGAGCATTGTGATTCGGTGACTAGGACATAATATCCGTGGTTCTCCGGAAATGGCGCCGCGCCGCTTTGTCCCGTGGGGTTGATGATTGATGTGCCGGGGTTTCGCCCTCGCTGGAATGGGCAAAAGCCTCTTCCTCACCCCTGGCGGAAGAGCGCTTCCACGCGTCAGAAGAAAGAGAAGGCGGGCGAGAAGCGACTGGCGTCGACTAACATCTGACTTTCCCGCATGTAATCGCTGTCTTTGTTCACACCAAACGCGTCGTGAACATTTACGATGGGTGGTATTCGGTAAGGGCTTGATGTGACCAAAGCTTCAGAATTTTCGGTAGCGTGACTCAGAGGTCCAATCCAAGCTGCATGGGTCTAATCCATGTAACCAAGTGGATCGGGTTGGTGTGGTGGCTAGAGAGTCAGCTTCCCGCCCAGTGGGCTCGGGTTCAAATCCCGGCAGTGGCAGAGAATTGTTAGAGACTGCCCAATCCCTGCTTTAGTGATGTGTGGGGGACAATTCAAGCACAACATTCCGTCCGTCGGATGGGACGTTAAGCCGTGGTCCCCTTGGCGCCTTTCGTATAGAGCAGGCTAATGCCGAGCCTGGTTTTTCTCCACCCTTCCTTCCGTACCCTTCCCTTATGGAGCAAATGACCTCAGCTGTCGGTCGCCTCCCCAAAATACCATTCTATACCAAGTAACTAACCACGATCGTCCACTCATATTGGGAAACTAGCGCCTATAAGCGCAGGGATTGAATGAGAAACTAAGTGAGACTCTAGTTCACCTACCTGCCGCGATGTTCGCAATGAGTTGTAGCCTTAGCGTAAGAGCCTAAATTTCCACGGTTATTGTGAGTTTTATTTAATAACAGAAAATTTTCGCGACAACTCTGATGTTGAGCAGATATTAGGGAAAATAAGGAATGACTAAAAATGAACCATTAGGAATATTATAGCTTGATAGCATCATTAACGGATTCCTTGGAAATGGCAAGAGGTATGAATTTCAGCTTCTGTCACATGTATTTCTCCGGTACAGAAAGACTTAATCCGCGAACTGAACAAAATACAAAGGAAGGCTGTGCGGTTCGTCAAAAACCGCTACGGGCGTATAGACAGCGTTACCCAGATGTTCAGCGAATTGGGCTCGGAGCCGCTGTAGGCTAGGCTTACATTGCTTGATTGAGAATAGATATCTTTAAGAAAGACACGGAGAACATAATATTAGAGCCGCACAATATTCCCAGGTCCTACGGAAGCGGCAAATTTAGAGGGATGCTTTGCCGAACGGATAGATATGGGTATTCGTTTTTCCCCCGAACCATTAAAGATTTTTGTAAATGCTAGTCGTAATTTCCTTAGATCACTTCCTTTTTTTTGTAAACGGCTGGTGTACAAACACCCCCTGCCGCACGCCTTTTAGGAGGTTTGCGGGGTATTATGTGGATGTAGAAAGTACGCTTGGCACAATGTCGGTGTGGCTATGTTGAAAATTTCAACAGCTGAGGTAGGGGAATATTGATATAGCTCATACGCTTCATGCCGAAACAACACCTAAACTCTCCTTTGAACGGATAAATTTTCCTCCTCTCATTATTAACCATTTACGAGAGGATGCTCCTTGACAATAAAATGGCGATTTATAAGAAATTATTTTCAACTGGCGTAGTGAAAAGGTTGCTACGCCTAAAGATGTGTGACAACTGCACCAGAAACTCCAATCATGAATTATGTAGAAAGCAATCTAAATTCGATAGAAAAAGAAGAACTTCAGTCGAGACCTGGGATTGGCATTTTGTAACGCCTGGCAACCCGCGTTGAAGTCCTTTAAAAATCAAAAAGGTACAATTAACACCGGATTGGCTGCTGCTGACCAATCACGAGGCCCAAACAAAAAATAGACACAAAAAATGGTATAAAAGATGACCGGAAATTAATTTCAACACTCATCTGTCCTGATTACGATGCGCGAATCAAGTACCTAAACGTCGGCCATGAAAAACCAGACCGTGTGGAGAACCCTAGGAGAATAACTCAACTCGTGAAGCTACGATCCTATATCGCAAGTAAGAGACATTTATCCGGTGAGCAAGGGAAGGAATGAGCCTCTCGATGACAAGAGGGTCCATCGAGAAGGAGAAGAAAACTCTCCCCAGGGAAGGTTTGCGATGATGTGTGCATTTGCGTACCAACTCCTCTCGTGGGTGTGGACTTGGAGAGGGCGTTTGGCGGAGAATTTTTTCTCCCTCGCCCTGCGGCGTGGGCTGAGACCGAACGCCCACGAAGATGCAGGGAATCGATGGCGTGCCGCTCGCCATGGAATTCAAGGGGACCGCAGTGGCGTTTCACTGATCTGAATTCGTTTTCACTGACGAAAAGTAATCGACACAAAACATTCAAGTTTCACTAGTTTTGGGCATTCTCACGGTAACGGTAAAATTTATCCTTAACTTTTAATGGCTGGCTATATAAACAATTTGCTACGAACTTTTTTCATATTCATGGTGAAAATATTTAAAGTCGCAAAATCACCTTAGGTTTTGAACCATGCCTATCAATGATATCGTATAAATGTCCGCTAATCCTGTAAAGTGAGATGAGAGTTAGCTTTCGAAAGTAGGCGTACGAAACAAAAGTGTATTTTTCATAAGAAATAATTGGTGGAAGAATTGTCCTATATAAATACTTCAATGAGGAAAATATAGGGACTGATAAGTATCTCAGATAATGTTATTACAGAGAAGAAACAGATTATTTTTGGCCGAAATATATTGAAAAGCCGTGTAAAAAGAAAAAAACGGAGTCGCTATTGAAAAGATGGAAAATGTACACAATAAGGCAAGGTAAAGAAAAATAAAATGGTTGGGAGAAACAAATATGAGAGCATATATATTTTTGCCAATAATTGGAGACCATGGTAATCGAAACTAGTAATTAGAGCAAAAAAAATCAACCGTTAACAAAAATTATAGCGATGCGGCAACATTATTATAAGCATATAGTTTTAATTTTTGTACATAATTGGTCCACCAAAACTGAAGGACATACGTTTTGTAAATATTTTATCAACCTGAAAACATGACACGGATGAAAAGCATAAAAATAATGCCGAGGAAAAATATTAATAAAAGAATGTTTTAAAAAGACAATGATTAACCTAAGTAAAAATGTATTTAACATTATGATTTCTCACTATCCGTTTGATAAATTCAGTATTCTAGTAGATACTTTCAAGGCTGACCAACAGGCACCTAGCAGCAATTTCATAATTTGTGGTAGCTGCGCTTTTTTATTTGCCTGCAAAAATGTCTTTAACATACTGAGGATTCGTATTCATGAAAGAAGTAAGCATTGTATATAGTGAAAACAACTGTTAGGCAATGTACTGCTGTGGAAAGATTGGAGCAATTCATTTGTTAAGGAAGGATAACAATCTTCGGGGTGAAGATTTGTCACGGCGATAAATCGACCGGAACTGTGCTCGGAATGCAAGTTTCCAGAAGAGGGCATAGGGAAGAAAACACAGTCATCCATCCATTTTCCCCTTCCGCCCTCTCTTCTTTCCCTATGGACGTCCTGATACGGCCATCTTCGCCCTTGCGATTGTCGCCATGGGACCTACAAAGGTCCTATAAACTCTACCCCGAGGAGGAGAAAAGGAGAGTTGAATTAAATCGCATCCACGACTGTGGTTGGGGAGAAAAGGCGGTGTTGAAGAGTGGCATGAAACCGTAAAGACCAGAGAGATACCCGTGGGCTGGGCCGAAAGTTGGATGATTTGATTTGGGAAGGAATACGATCCAGTCTCTACATAGAGGCATGGGTTCAGGCCATAAAAAAGATATAAGTTTACGCGATGGCGTCGTGGTTACGTTTGTACCTACATATCTCTAATATTTCACGGAGTTATTACACAATTCGAGCATCCAGTATTTATCTCGAAGTCTTCAATAAGTATTCCAAATAAAATCATGAATAAGATTGTATAAAAAAATCTGAATGCAAAAACCATTTGCGAATATGGTGGGTATGATTGCGGCCTCAGAAAAAATACTAGATTCCCGTTCCTTTTAATCTGGAAGTTATTTAATGCTATATACAAATTACAACACTGGGACATGAGATGTTTAGATGAGATGATCAAATTTATGGCCATATAAATAGAAATCCAGGTATTTGTGGGTAGTAAAAGTTGTAGGGAATATACGCTTAAGGAATACGAGTGTTGGAGCGTTAGGAGATACTCAGGAGTCGCACTTGCATAAAAAGGGATTTTCGGTGGTTGATGGATCCAAGCAGAATACTTGTGCGTGAATGAGTGAAAGAATGACATTTAATTATTCCAAAATGACAATATATCAAAGAGCTTTACCATATTTATGCCAAAGCATAGATATCCAAAGATTTATCTATAACAAATTTATGCCAAATAAATCACCAACTAAGGTTTTGGACCTAAGTTTAATGCAAATAGGTGATGGTAGACCTCAATATGTGACTCAGAGGTCAGAATCCAAGCGCTCTACCCACTAGTAAACCGCTTTTTACCAAGTAAATGATGTAGGATATAATTATTCACTGGTCTTAATAGTGGTAAAAAATCAACATTGGCCTGAAAACTGCATTTTAAATTATATCTTTCACTCATTACTCCATCATTTATACCATCTATATGATGTACGGTTTAATTAAAAATTATCTGAATAATAATAATATAGGGGTAAAAAAAAATCTGCACCACTATCAATCATCACCACGACAATGACACGTCAGCTCATAAGCATCCACACCTGTAAAACACGTATATTATTCGTATTTCGGCGATAAAAGTTGATATTGCTATTGGAACACTAAAATGTTAAAAATGGCTATACATATACGCTCAGGCATCGCAAGGAATTTACTGTTTTCCAAGTGCTTTTTAAAACTATCAGGATCCACAAAAACTTCTAACCTGAAGACGCCAGCAGGTAGGCTGGAGGAATTGTCGTCGCCTTTAGACAACGCTACGCGGAGGAACGCCCGAAAGCCGTTACTAATGTGGTGAAACGCCGCAGAAATCTTAAATCCGAAAAACTATAATTTTAAATAAAAAAGTTAGAGCGTCGAAAGAAGTAAATTTATGCCTCAACGCGGGGTGATGCAAGAGAATCGCCGCTCCATTAAGCCCGACCAACCCGCCACGATACACGTACATGTGGGACTGTGAAGGGGTACGACGCTTCTTTCTCTGGAGTAGTAGAGCAGGGATCAGAGTTTCAAGGGGGGAGGGGAAGAAATTGTTACGGCTCCAAGGGGGGTGAGTTGGGGTGAGACGCTGGAAGGAGGGCAGAGAAGAGGGGAAGGAAGGTTGGGATCCGGAACGCTAGGGTGAGGGGTGGTCGTCGACGTTATACGGGGTGGGAGGAAAGAGCTTCAGGAAAAAGGAGGGCAAGGGAGTCTGCACAAATGTGATCTCATCACGGGGCTCTGCCGGCAGGAGAGGGTGGGGCCGGGACCATAAATCTCTCCACCCCCAACTACCCCCCATGCTCTTCCCGGGCAAGACAATCACTGCGACCCCTTGCCACGGGATGCAACTCAATTATTGAGATTGTATTATTCCTCCGGCAAAACTACTAGGCACTCCAAAACCCCGAGTGCATGGGCGCTGAGAGATAACCGCCGAATAAAAAAGGACTAGATCTCTCGTGGACTGCGAGTAGGAGAGCGAAAAGATCAGTCTGGATGTAGTGATACGGGAAACGGGGTCTGCGAAGTTTCGTGTGTCCGCGTGAGATGCAGACGAGCGGGAGTGGATAAGGGAATGAGACCTCGCATTCAATCCTCACCGCTACGAGGATTGGATTTATTTATTTATTTTTTGGGTAAGGAGCAAACACTCACTTTATCCTTGAAGGCGGGCGATGCATCATACTTTGCGTTTATGGAGGCGTTTATGTCGCCATCAAATTCCATGCACTTTTCGAGCTTCGGGGAAGTGTATTCTTGTTGGTTTCTTTTTTTTACGGCGCCGAGTCGTAAATTGGAACGAGCATGATATTTGCGAGCGGGGGAGCGAGAATGGGTCAGGATTTTGAGAGGTTTATTCATTGATCAGCTCTCGATTCCGGGGAAGAAAAAAATTCTCACTAAATCAGCATGGCTAGGTTGAAAAACACTAAGCTGGAACTTTGTCACATAGAATACAGAAGACTCTCAGCATCAGTTTTTAACAGCAATGATTCTAAGCAAGACAGGTTATTTGATGACCATTTTTGAGAGCTACGTATTCCTAAAATGCATCCTTTCACCCCAATGAATCCTTGAGGCCGTTTTCTAAGATACAAAAGATGGGTACAAAAGATAGAGACAAGATGGCTCCGTAAAAATGACCCGCTAGCTAATCCTAGTTTATTCCATAAATTAAAGAGGTATGATACGTCAGATATTTAGCTTTTATAAAAATTGTCGTTAATTAAAATTTGTGGAAATTTGATGAATGAGTTTTATTTTTATCTATGAATTGAGCCAAACGGTTTGCGAATGGTTGATATTCCAGAAAATGACTTCATTACATCTTTGACGATAGCATTTTATCGAAAAGAGATGATTTCCTCACCAAGACGAGGGATTCTCACTGATACGAAACTTATTTACCATCGATGATGACTCTTTGGCAGCGCTCAAAGACGTAAAAAGGCATGAAATCCTAATCCAAATGCGACATTTTTCCCTTGAATGTCTTTTTCTTACTTATATACTATTTCCGACGGAATTTTCAGTCTATCACCTGATGACTTAATTAGGCGAACGCGTTTGTACCCTCAGATTATCTCAGTGGAAAACTTCACAAAGTCAGTCATACTTTTTTATAATTCACATTAGTTACCATGATAATACTCCGCTGGAACAGAAATCAAACCACGAACCTTTTTCTTTCTAAGCCACCGTGTATACAGTATCCAGGTTTTGTGATTCTCTTCGAAATTCTTTCGAGGTTCATGATACTATCAGTTAGAATCTTTCCGTCTAACAGGATTTCAAGGAATGGAGTAAGGGGCTTCAAAGAAGACATTATCAGTGATGAATCCCATTCCTTAAGCTGCTATTGGTGGTAAACGTGGATAATTTCAATTCTTCTGCGTAAACGGCGGCGAAATTCAGTTTAACTGCCAAAATTGACAAATTCAGAAGGCTGTGGGCTAGGCTTAGATTTCTTGAGCATTTGATAATAAAATTCTTTAAGAGCGTCACGGAGAGCTTCATATAAGAACCCCACTATATATCCGACAGACGCAATAAACTAAGACAGATATTTTGCTGAACGGATAGCTAAGGGAATTCGTTTTTCCCCCCGAACAATAAAGGATATTAATAAATGTCAGTCGCAATTTCGTTTGAGCATATCCTTTTAATATTTACATTACAGGTGTCCTAACAATCCTCGCTACACGCCTATCGAAGTGGTTGGCGAGGAAGTATTTGGATGCAGATATAGGATGTTTCTTTGCTATTCCTTGCATAGGTCTCGCGTGACCAGTGGATATTTACACCCTTGTGAGCGATCTCTTTCCTCAGCAAGGATAATAATATTTTGAGGTGGCGACCGACATCTGAGGTCATTTGTACCATAAGAGAGGGCAGAGACAGAAGGGTGGAGAGAAACCTGGCGTCGGCATTAGCCTCCTCTTAGCGAAAGGCGCTGAGGGGACCACGGCTTAACGTCCCATCCGACGGACGAAGTGCTGTATCTGAAATGACCCCCACAAGGCACCCAAGCAGTTATGGGCATCCGTTTTTCCCCAGAATAATAAAGCACTTAAATAAATACTATTCGTAATCTCGTTTTAGCATTTGCTTTTTATATGTAAACGGCTGGTATCATAACACGCCTGTTTAGGCGGATTTCGGTATAAAATCCAAATTTAGGTTTAGGAAAAAAATGTTCAAAACTCGGAATCAAACTACGACTCAAACTCAATCCAAAATCAAACCGCTTACTGCGCATATCACTACGATATCTGGGTTCATTATATGCAGTACTTTTTCTCTAAGTGAAGAATACTTTAGTTTCCACCAAGTAGCAGCAGAAAAATCCATTTTTATACGATAGTACTCCGCGTACTTCCCTTCACTATGACCACCATGGACCAGGATATTGATAATTCTTGAAGAGTATGAGGGTGATAGGGAGGGGGAGTTGGAGGTTATGTGGGCAGTGGGCCGAGACAGAACCCAATAACCGTCGGCCGTGAGCCGTGTCGCAGAGTGGGAGATTTGAAGAGCCGATTTCGTCGTATTTATCTCAACCCTCCGCTGATCGGATTGCGAAGAAAGAGGAAAACACACGCGGGGTGGGGTGTATATATAGATTTTTCCTCCATTTTTCCTTCGAAAAGATCTAACGGGAGGAGAGCAGAGCTTCTTATTACGTTTCACGAGGTTTTCCCGAGAAGTCCGAAGGATTTTCTTCCTTTTTTGCCACAGATGTAATAACAGGCGGGCAAGCTATGGAGACGCGGACGTATTATTGTATCATGAGCCTGGTAATAGGCAGGGAGTTGGGAGTTGGAAAGAGCATTGTTCCGCTGAGGTTGGTTTCTGGACTTATTACGGTTACTTGGACGTCTCGTTCTGGAAGACTTTGGATGACGTGCCACCTCTAGTTTGGGAAAACCAACGCCAGGACAAGTTTCAACCATGCTTCCCTCAATTGTGTTTAAATGTAGCTAGATCTTCCATCATTTTTGAACGCATATAGTGAAAGAGTTATTATTTACAATCTGGAATCTAGCACGATATTTGAATGACAAGAGGCATTATTTGGATCAGAGGGCGTCTAATGACAGAACTTTGGCCTAGATAAAAGTGTAACCATAATGAATTGATAAAATGTACGCCTTATAGTAAATATATTGATCTTAAACATCAAAGTACAACAGCATCCATGATGAAGAATAAGTATAAACCTAAGATATAATTATACTCATTAAATACTATTAAAAAATCTTTAATCTGGCGTACTTACTTATTACTGAACGGTAAATTTCTTCATTCAGGAGTAATAGCGATGCTAATGTGTGAAGAACACTTTTTCGGTCATTGCTTCAAATTCATTTTCAAACGGATTAAAATGACATAGAAATTGGACGTAAAGTTTATATTCGAAGGTAAATTTCAATGTATAGAATATCTATATATTCCCCCTGTAACATTTTTTACAATACTGAATTCAAATAACTTCAATTTTGATAGTAAAACGTTGCATGACTTTGAATTGAGTGAAAAATACCTATCATAAATTGAAATTTAATTTCTTATAACTACATAAAAAAAATTTAATCACGACCTAAGAATGGATATTTAGTTTAGAATAGATGTTAAAATTACAGTTCACGCTGCTGAAATCGAGTATTTTATTTTTTTTAAAGCCGTAGTATTTAAAATATCCATTGATTAACGTATCTTATTTATTTGATAATAAAGACACTCCGAGAAATTCATACGCATTACTTCGAAAGAAATCATTTCTTATCTTAATCAAGTCCGTGTATTCTCCTCTTTCTAATACTAGAGACCAGATTGGTATCATCCGAAGAAGGCTTCAGTTATATTTTTCAGAATTTACGGCAGTTACTAGGAAAAGGTATTCATAAGTGGCGCAGTAAACTAGTAAGTCGTCACTCACGAAAAGCTTGACGTAAGTACTTCAAATTGCCCTGCCCACCCGCCAGTTCCCAAATACCCCAATTACAATCATAAAATCTTTATTCGATCTACATTATGCCTGAAAATGCGACAATAAAATGCAAATTGAACTTGTATAACACACACCTTTCCTCTAGTGAAATGCGGCAAAATATTTACATCCATGCACTGCTTGAAGCCTAATAGTCACGGCGCAACAATTCATTCAGCCAATGCAGTACACACAAGGGAAAACGAGTCCTACAAAGCCTATGACAACTGACCTCTAAGCAGAAATCTCGGGAAGGCACATATTTTAAGGAAAATATTTTAAGATAGTGGTGTGTCGGACGATCATTACCTATTTCTTGGACACGTTTCGCTAGAGATCGCTAAATAAATTAAAAGTTTGGGCAAAATAGATTCGAGAAATGAAATGAATGCTTATTCAATGGTTTCAAAGTAATGTTAGAGCAAAAATATTTTTCTATAATTATTAAAACAACTGTGGCAACGTTAGCAAAGGAGACTTTTACGAAAACTATATTCTTCTTGTCTTTAATTACTAATGTTATCTCACCACCCTATCTCTAACATACTTTTCCAGAGTAAGAACTTATGTTCATAGAGTAATTTAATTACAGAATTTCTCGTAGTTGTATATTGCATTCATTACTTGCATTTTCTTAAATCGCGATATTCATAATCTGTAATAATAAATTAATCACACGAAGTTTTTAATGGCTATGAATTTACAAAAAAATTCAGTTGAAACCTAGGAGAAAACGTTAAGAATAAATAGGGATCGAGCAAGAGAGTTGGAGAAAGAGCATAAAAAGACGTGCGATATGGAAGGCAAAAGGGAAGTATACGGGGGTGAAGGCAAAAGGGAAGAGGAGGATGAGGAGCTGGAGCCCTTAAGTCTCCCTTATCAGTCGCAGCCAGTCATGCGCGAAAGACTCGGATTCTTGGATGTAGGCGCGCGGAAAAGACCGTGGGAGCAGTGGGATGATAGTGAAGACGGGGGTGAGGAATTGCTTGGCGGGGTATAACGTGCATTGGATGGGAGGAAAATGGTGGCAGACATGGCCATGGGGATTTGGTAGGGGTGGTCCGAATGGGGTGAAAAATCCTGCAAATTCACTGTTTGAATATAAGTTATGGTAGTCGGTGTTGTAACCTGTCGCACAACGATCGGTTAATATTTCAAAAAAAATAGTTAAATGATACTTCATTGACTCCCTAATGAATTTCTTTGCGTAAATTTGGAAGAAAAAATTCTGTTCAAATGGGCTTTTTAGTGGAATAATTAAGTATAAAAGAGAAAACTCTTAGATACTACCAGTGGCCAGTCCACCTTTTAAGTACCTACTTTATTAAAACTCGACTCATTTCATCGCGGATTAATTTTCAAGAAATATGCAATAACTCAAATATATATTTCAGGTTACGGCCTTTTACAATTAAAAACATCTAGCAGGTTTTATTTCCTATTAATTATCTAGTAGAAAAATAAACTATGATAAGAAGAGACGTTAGAATTTGCTGGTAGTAAAAGCAAATGACAGCTGAAATGGATGAAATATTTCGACATTTCTATTTAAATCCTTGTAATTCGAGTGACACCAAGAATTATAACTTGCTCCTTATATGGTGAATGAATGAAAGTTGATTCAATCCGGAGTGAACTCCAACCTCTTCTACCAACCATCGTGTTTAGTCACGAATAAATCAAATTGGTTAATTGTAAGAAATAGGGATACGAAGGGAGTTATGGGAATGAGCACGGTTTGAATTGGTGAAGTGGCCAGTAAGCGCTGTGAAAGGGGATTTGAAATGAGATGAAATGAAGGAGAGGTAGTTGAAAAAGTGAAGAAACGTCCCCACTCTACACAAGACTCGCATAATGATTATGAACCTCTCGGAAAGGCACAAGTATCCTCAGGCCATGCTCTCCGCTACAGGCATCCGCATTGTACAGGGGAATCGGCCCGTATTCCTCCGGATGGCCCTAATGAGAGAGAAGTTGGAGGGATGATACAGGATTTGGCCTCGTTTACCTTTGCCACGATTCACTCGTTTTATATTTCACCCTTGCGATACAGAAATTATAATCGGTGGTTTGGAGTAAGTGATGCACGACTAAAGATTTATCACAGAATATTATTATCTTTAAATTCAGCTGCAAATAATTAAAATGATTATTAAAATATAAATAAATTCACAGTAATTTACAGAAAGTTTTCGATGTCCCCTTCTTAGTATTATGTTTTGTAAGGCCTATATAAATGGTTAGGTGATATTAGAAAAACTTACTTTTAACTACCCAAACATGGTCTGAAAATTATAAGTATAGATAAAATTTATAAAAAAGAAAAACATGTTAGATATTCTAACGCTTCGCATAGATAGAGTATTTTGAGCCCCACATAAAACTTTATGGTCTATTCTGTTAGATTTAATTTATAGAAAAAAGTAAATACAACTCACTTTGTAATAAAGATGAAATCGTCACTAGTTTTGACAGTAAATCAACACTCGAACATTTGATTATGGACAAAGACCTGTTCTCTCATCTTACGAAAATTTTCATCCTTATCATTTCCAGAGGATTATCGCAAAGGTTAATGGAACTTTTGCGGCGCGTTGAGATCTCCAAAGTGAAGTTTGGTCGATGGCTAAGTTGAAAGCAATTCTCAGGGGCGTACATAGTACACTGTACATCAAAATAATAACATTCAATGAAGGTACTTCAACTCTTACTCCTATATCATGCAAGCGGAACACGAGTTATAAGTGCGATATTTTCTTTTTTTCTCTGAATTGTATCTAACAAAAGAGACCAATAAAGTTTTATGTGCGGCTCAAAATATTCTTTGCGAATCTGTGCAAAGCGATAGAATATTCATCATATTTTTCTTTGTAAAAACTTATCTATATTTATGATTTTCAGACTTGTTAGGGCAATCAAAAGTAAATTAAACATAGACACGGAACGTGAGTTCACTATGAGATTCACATCGAAAAATTGGAGAACAAAAGACGTTGCTGGAAGTAAAAGAATGGATAGAGATAGGAGGAGAGCTACAGAGAACTAATCAAGGTTGTAATGCAATATAAATGCAACTTGTAAGATTTTCATGCAAGTACCCAAGAGCGACCTAATTGGAAGGAGAAAGCATATTTGCAGACGCCTTTTCTCAACTTCCTTGGTCTGTTTGTCCGTTTCATAGATGGAATGGATTTTTAACCCACTTCCCGTTGCCGGATCAACTTGAAATTGAGCACACTTGCTTGCTATTGATTGAAATATCTTGAACAACTCAATTACGTGATAACATGATGCACTAAAAATGCTAAGTTAACTGTTATTAAGACTAAAACAACACGCTTTTACCAAAAACAGTATCAAACAATGCGTCAAAGAGTAAAAAAGCACCCGTTGAATAAAGGGTGGGTGCTTCATATGTCTAGATGATAAATACTGCATACCAATCCTCACTCACCCAACAGGCTCTTCCACACCAATTTATAATAATCCACACTAATTTCAGAATACAGTGCTCACGCTTTATTCTCCTACTGATTTAAAGCTCATATTTAACTTTTTAGTGCATTACATACTTTTCTGGATAAAGCGTGTTTTTTATCTTTCTTTTTTTTTCTTATGCCTCATACGAAAATCTCAAAATAGCCACAGACAAACCATGGAACTGCAGAGGAAGAAACTTCACTTCTTCCCCTTTTATTCTTCACAAAATCTCCTCCCCTTTCCTTCTCCATTAGGCTCCCCTAGCTGTCTCTAACGATATCTCACCCAGAGCCCCAGGGCAATATTTACGGCGTGTTTGTCCGACCAAATTGTTGATGGATGGACTTAGTCCGCAAAGCCGTTCCCATCCTTATCCTGCACCCCATCACCACTTTTCATTGAACACTCTTCCCCATCAACGTATACGCAATAATGTTAGCTCAGCGCTAAAGGCAAGATGACTTCGGTTTCAAACTCGAGAGAAGTCCATGGTCATTCTACTAAAATACTTAAAATCCTTTCGATAATATTTTTGCTCACATAATTATTCAAGAACCATAGCTGGAACTATATTAAATTACCTTAAAAATGCTCTTGAGCTAATGTAACGAAGCTAAAATTACGTTTAAACAAGCGGTTTAAGAGAAATTGTTTCCATGGCGTTAAAATTCGGCATCATATACTAACCGTGGTTAGAATTCTCAAGCCTCCATAGACTTATCGACTTGTTATAAGTGAAGAAATAGAAGGGCCTCACTAGTGTAAGATTAGCGTAATCGAAAACTAGATATATGTATGAGAAACAGTGTTGAAAATGTTATTCGCAAATTTCTTTGAAAGGAGTAAGATTTACGCAAGTCCATCAAACTAGTTTTCGATTTGGAAAAATAGAAACTGATTGACTGTAAAACTATGGTATTAATTTATTCTCACAAAAAACAATAAATTGCAGAGGCGACCATTAATTTAAAATCTAGAACCTAGGTGTAACTTCAGGTCCGTAAGTACATTTTTTGAGAAAATTACGCCGCCAACTCTTAATGTAATTAATTAATGTGAGAACACATAATAAATTGTTGAGCATAACTGGGATTTTTATTGCCAGCGGCACTAAGATTTACAGTGAACATACAAGACTTGTTGCTCGCTAACCCACTTCAGCCATAGGAATAATGTAGATCGAAGTTTGCTTTGAGTATGATTAAAAATCGCAGCATTATTTTATTTGTGAAAAGCATGAATGCCCACGAGATCCGTGAGACTGGGTTTCCTGGTTAATTTCGTAATTCATATTTATTGCAAAGTAGCTCAAATTCCGCGATTTTCTTATTCATAGAAAATAAAATCACTGGTACTCGTTTTACATGAGACTCTTTCTTATTTATTTCTTATTCACTTCCAGAATTTGGGAACGAAATTGATCACATCAAGATAAATTAACATGAAATGAGCTTTGAGAAATCGTGGAAACCTCCACCAATTTGTTATTATGTGGCATTAAATGTCAATAGAAGAGTCGTACACTATGAAGATCAATCGGGCACCAGTTACCCTTCAGTAAGGCAGTGGATCATAGCTTCTAAGGCCACCAGATCACTTCAAAACTATCGCTCGTCGCTTGGGTCATGTGATTAGCTCATACCCTATTTGCAGTTATAAGGCTGGTGATAACCAGTGTTTCTGGTGAACCTCATCCCTTAGTGAATGATCAATATTATAATAAATTTGACAGGTTTGCTGGCTATGCATACAAATGTGTTCTCTATCAGCGAATTAAGCACCATTCTTACGTAAACTTCAAATCATTATCAGCCCTTGTGCTCTACCATCACTTATTAACATCTTTGAGTTTCAATCAACTTAATAGGATTTTTGTCTATTCAAAACATTTCTACTGGCTCTTGCAGCAATGCTTAGGTACCGATACATACATAAAAATGCTGATTACATCAAAATAATGGGTATCATTTCGCAAAAAAATAAAACTCAGCCAAATATGATAATGATGATTAACACGAAGAAAAGGTACCTCATTTTACTACTTCCTCCACTTTTACCCGATAAATGCCGTAATTGATGTCAATATAAGTTAGAGGACTTAAAGTGAAGGTTCCGTCTTTTCAAATAGTTGGGAAAGTACCTGTTGATTGAGAATGGAATTCATTTAAATGTCTAGATTGCTCGAGAATGACCAAATTATCTCAGCATTTTCGAATATCGAATATAATAGCAGGTATTAATAAATAAGTTGTGCGAAAATTATATACGACGACCGACTGACCATCAGGGGCGGATCCAGGATTATTTTATGGGGGCACAAGTGTCCAGCAGGCAAACGATCCTCTCATACTTATATCAAAAATAAGATACAACAATTACTTTGCGTAATATTCTCTTTATTTTAACATGAAAGTTATTTATATTTATTTATTTATTTTATTTCCCCGCAAACAGCACTTTGCGGCCTTTATAACGGGTTTTACAACATCAACAACTTACAACACAAACATCCATGCCCTGGCTAGGGATCACCTAACCAGGCGGGATTCGAACCCGCGACCTACGGACTGGCAGGCAAGGACTTAACCCCACCGCCACCGAGGCCGGCTGAATATGAAATTCAATGATTGATCCGCATTACACAAAATGTAAAGATAACCGGATAAAAAATGTTGTCTATTTTTTTAGAGCCTGGGGGGCACATACCCCCGTCTCCCCCACTAAAACGCCTATACTGACCATCACAACTATCCTCAAACATACTATTTACGTGTTACATATTTTTTCTGAATTGCGCTGTCGTGGCATAACTTCCTTCTGCCTCGGTTAGTACATTTCGCTATGTTGGCTTCCACGTTAGACTGATAGCTCACGACCCCAACCGCGACTTCATGGACATTGATTTAAAGCCCCAACTACTTCCCTGGGGTCCATCAGTCCAGGGGAAAACAGGGCATGGCTTTTTGGACTGGTCGACTTTTCAGGCCACCCCATCCTCCCTCGCAACCCTCAGGCATATGACCATTCTTCAATCTCGACCCTACTTCGACGCTACAGCATCCAACCTTCGAGCCCCGTTCGAGAATTTTCTTCCTTCGAAGGCCTACGAGTCTAACACAACCTTGTTTCCAGTCCAACCACATGTAGCTTCAAATGTGTTTAGATTCCACATGTCACCAGCCACGCTTCAGAGGCGATCACATAAAAAGTTCTTCCATTAAAAGTCGAATTTGGATGTATGAGTGTGTTTATAGCACTCTCTCTTCCATTGCTACTCCAACATTGTTTTGCTTTTTTGATGAAGCTGTATACTAACCGATGATATGAACCGGCGATAATCATTTCTAAAAGCTATGAAAAGTCCTAGGAGCCTAAGTTTTGATCCGTTACGTGATAGTTTGACGGAAAAGCGCGAAAAAATACATGAAAATGAAAAGGAGTCGTTTTGATACCTGCCACGCTTCTATTGATATGATTGGATAGTGTATACACTACTTTATTGGTTTCGACTCCAATCATCGCATTAGTGCTGGCCTATTTCATCTCCAGTTTCATCAATTCATATCGGTAACTCTTGGGAATTATCCTGGCCCTATGCTGTGATCCTCCGTTATGCTGTAATCCTAATGTTGCGGGCATTTTTTGATATCCTACAGTACCGTAACATTATTACCCAGTGGTAAATCAGAATAGTACGAGGGGTATGCGAAAGATTACTAACTATGAACTCCATAAACTGCTAATTATTAAGAAAAAACATAATACATACAGGTGAAATAAAATTTTAAAAATAATTTTCAGTGTTTGATTTTCAACAAATTTTAACATAATTTATCCTCGCAAAAATTATTTTAATCAAGATGTTCCACGTTTTCTTCAGAGCAAATCACGAAAATAGTACTTAAATTGTAAGGCGAATTTCGATATTTGGCAGTGGTTTTAGCACCCTCACTACCACTGCTACTCCAACACTTTTTTAATTTTTTGATGAATTTTTGTACGCAATAAGGTGATTATTTTCCTAAATCAATAATATTGAGAGAAAGAGATAAGGTCATTATTTGTACAGCATTTCAACAATAGAATTTCTATTTAAGAAATAATATAAATAATTGAAAGAAAATAATAATTGGAGCAGGAAAAAATTAAAGCTTATCGCCATCATCTGTTCGGATTCTTGCCAGTGATAGATTTTACAATTGCATTGAAGTTTTCAAGAGACTTATACATTTAGACGCTTTTGAATCAACATTCAAAATTATTTTCGAGACAACGACGATGAACATATAGCAAATTTCGCTCCCTCGAACTAAATGAAGATTTTTCCTTCAGAATCTTTCCTCTAAATGTCAGAGTAGAGGTACTCTACGAAAATGTCGCGAGGGAAAATTATTTTGAGAAGAAATCATGATAATCCCAATTACGGTGGAACAGAATCAAACTTAACAATCCGATATATTTCTTCATGTTATCGGCTAAATACGGCAAAGTATTTATATTTATTCACCCCCTTAACGTAGGAATATTATTGACCACCACTTATACTTAAAAACACACTAATTGTGTATCAAATAAAGAAACAAAATGATGGGTTACCCAATTTTTCATTACAAGCAATCACAAGTAGGTGGTTATTCATGTATGGAACTAACATATGAATCTAGTCCTCTTCATGAAAAACTTGAAGAGGGGAAAATTCACTTATATAACAGATAAACGAGAATAAACTTTCGGCATATGATACTGGGTAATATTACTGGCATAGTATTTCTGAAGCGAGTTGATGGTTAAAATTACTAAGGCATTCAAAAATTCACTAAATCCATTATGAAAACTACGGCGAACGAAGCAACCATATCGTAAAATGCATATAAAAATTGAAAATTGAATATTTTGGGGCATTTGGTCAACTAAAATAATATTAAGCTGTGATTTCTCAATATTTCATTTTTCTATTTAATTCATCTTGTTTTATAACTTATTGAATGATAACTACACCATAAGTTTCGGCATTCGGTGGCTTGAGGTTACCTTTTATTACCTCATAAAAATTGTCACAACAAAATTTAGAGCAACATTTCTACATCAAAGGTACAAATTTCAACATTTTCACATTTAATAACAAATCATACAAAAAAATCATGCTGAAATTTACCGTGCGAAGGTAGATTTTTTCTCTAAACTCAAAATCATCGGCTATTGCGAAATTATCAATTCAAAATTTAGCATTACGGAAGCATTACATTTAGCATCTGTATTGAATTATAACGCATTTCCATTTCAATTTTTTTAATGAATTTAGACTTCCAAAGGTAAATGCATGTAGTAAAATTTATATTATATTTAATAGATAATATTTTCGGACTGACTTCCAATACAAAATATGCGAGCAAAAAACGCTACTCCAAAGCACTCGTTAAGGCAGAAAAATTCTCAGGTGTTTAAATTATGTATCCATCCTTTAACTTCCTATCGCAACGTTAAATTGGTCAAGCTTAGCATTTTATACCTTTATTCAGGTATGTTGCGAGTCAAATTTCCCTATAACCCCATGTCCCGTAATTAGCCGCCATTTTGTCGTACCTCCCACAAGCTTCGCTTTCCACAAACAGCGCCCTACCCCTCCTCTCGTTGCAAATCAATAATCGGGACGACGGGGAATTCTAAAATCCATTCGAAACCCCTAAACGACCGAAGGCGCATCTCCAACCGGCAATAAATGGTCGTCGACTCAGGTGTAAATGCATGGGGATCGTCAGTGAAATTTTCGCGATAAAAGGACGAACGAATGAGACTCACCTTCCGAAGGCGCTGGCAGCCTTCTCCTTGATGGCAGTCAAAGCTCCGAATCCCGGCATTTTGTGGCTGTTTCCTCCAACGGCGCAAAGGTCAAGTCAAGGTCGTTTCTGCTGGGAAGTCGTTCGGCCCCGAGATGGCGTCGCCAGGCGAACACCCTCGCGTCAGGAAAGTGTTAACCTGGTTGCTAAGTCATTTAAAATCGTTTCCTGATTAGAACTGTTTCTTCTGAGCAATTAGTCACAGTCGCATGGCACCAGGGATAATATTTGGTAATACACTGTGCCGGGATATCACTTCCAAAATCCCAGAGCACAACTGTCGAGTGGTGATCAAACTGAAGGGGAAATGGATGTTTGAGGATTGACTAGTGGTTCCAAGTCCTTTCCAAAACTGGTAGAGCGATATTAATTGTGTTTCCCATTAGTCTTTTCCCTAAGGGGAGAATTTTATCCCCTTGACGCTCAGGTATCTTCAGATGCGATCAAAATGTAAGTGAAAATTCTTCAAGAGAGACGAAAACCGCTGTCGTTTGTCGAAGCAAAGGTTGTGCGCCAACTCTCTTAGGCTTGTTATAAGCTACTATTATGAGAAATCGCAAGTCACACGCAACAGATATCTGGTTTTGGCGATGTTAAGAGCAGCGCGAATTTGCTTATGCGGTCAACTGGGTTGATGACTCGTTCTTCTCTCGCGGAGCACGGCTGCGAAAGGCTGGATAGCTCAAGATGCCAGTAGTCACGTGTCTTCGGCCGGTTTAATGCGGCATCCGTGCGGCGAGCGGGGAGCCTGGCCGGGTCTTGCCCCGGGGAGTCGAAGCCTCGTCGGCCTGTGCAGAATGCATCCTCCTTCGCCCGCTTCTCGAGGTGTTGTTCTTCTGTTCCTTGTCTCTCTTGTCTCGAACTCGGCCGACTGGCTTCTGTTTTGGCCCTCCCCTCGACTCGACGCGGTTCCCGGCGGTAGGGTGACTGCCCCCGGGTCTTGTCCCACTCCTTGGCCGGCGCCCCCTTTCCCGCTGCCCGCTCAGAAGAAGCGGTCAGACTCTCCGCTGCCGCCGCCGCCCCAACAGGACACAGCAAAGGATTCGCGAACCCGCCTGTGATGAATAAAGATAAAAGAGAGATAGGATAAGAGTTCGGCCCAATGTTTTTCGTTTTGATCGCAATTATTGTCATAAAGTATGTCACCATTTGAGTAACAATTCATATCGAGACTCAAATATGGACAGAGAAATTTATTTTCTTCTTTTATGTTGGCGAGAAAAACGTTTTTTTTTTAATTTCTCAATTTATAATGTTATTTTCTTCTTTTTTAAGTTTTATAAAATTTTAACTTTTTTATAATTTTTTTCTGAAAAATGCGCTTGTATGTTGCACAGCATTCAACAAGTCACACAACAAATTCGCTGAAATGTGATTGCAGCGTCACCGGTGGCAAAATGTGGAATTAATTTTCCATACAAAATTAATTCTGTAAATATTTTTTTTTTAAATAGCCAGAATCATGAAAGGAAGCATATAAATATGCATTTTCATCGAGATATGAGTTAGATATAAAGTTTCAAGGCTTTAGCTAGTCGTTAAGTGCGTTAAAATTGAGTTGCAAAATTCCACCGTAACAAACAGACGGATAAGCAGACAGATAGACACGAAAGTAGGTTAAGAAAAACGTTGTAAAATATGGAGTAATCTGAAGGGACGAGGATTTATTTTGTCGTTTATGACTCGATCCTAGAGACATTTACTCCGGTACTGCCACGAATGATATCCTACATGAAGACTTTCATTTTAGGTTACTACAGCGTCGGTTGCTGTGGCGAAGACAAGAGTTTCGCTGGCATTACTGCCAGCGTCTTCAGGTAAATGATGAGCTGAAATTAATGAAACTGTTATCTTCGCCTCAGCAACCAACGCGGTAGTAACCGAAAATGATGAATTTCATCGCACCACGCGGGAATCTCCGTTCTGATATCGCACATGTTACTTTGAAGGATAGCTGAGCTCTCTCTCTGAAAACAGTGAGTCAAGCTGGTAGCCTCGAAGTCTTCGGGGCCTTGCTTTGGAACTAGGCCACAATATATTTTAACGCTATAGAAATTCTATTAATTACTTTTATCTAGCATTCTTGGGCTTTTGCATCGGGTAAGAAAATGTAAATCATACTTTTTTCGCTTCTTTCAGAGATTAAATTGGGTATATAAGCAAGTGTGATTCTTGCTTGTTCAACATGATATTAATAAGGCCAACATGGTGGCGTAAAATTATTACTTGATGAGGTTGGCCATGAGTAAAATCAATTCTAATAGACCAAACCTTAAAGTTGTAATACTAAGTATTTGAGAGCACTTATGAAAGATCTCATAATCGTAGAAAATTTCTGAAATCCTCTCTACAAATGCAGGACACCGTTTTCAACATTAAGAGAATCACCTTTATAAATTTTTCTATTACAAAAACTCATTAGTTTTGACTTTTGATTTGATGTGTTGAACATGGTTAAAATGTATTATTTACTATGGAAAAAATATAAGCGGAAGTATCTGGCGGTATAACATTTTATGTATTCATAAAAAGGTATGCCTATTGATTTTTCGGTTCATCAAGACAACGTAAGCCTGGACTCCATGTATAAGTAATTTATATGCCAAATTTTACGGTGATTGGTGCAGTGGTTTTGGAGTCTATCGATTTCGGACGAACGTACAGTCCGATATGCGAACTTACAATTTTACGCATATAGAGTAGGTCATGTTGAAGAGAACATTTCCACAATCGGCGCCGCATTGACAATCGGGAGAGGTAAGAGTAGCATCTGCAAAAATAAAATTTAAGGTGATACTCTGTTACATATGTTGAGTGTTTTTAAAAAAAAATCAGCTTAAATTACGCTCGAATGTTACGAGGAGGTAAAATATTTTTCTACCAGCTTGCATGGCAGTGTAACCGTTTTTAACCGTAACTTTTTTTCGTTACTGCTTGACCAATCATAATGTGCTTGATTTGGAACCAAGTTTAGTTTACGTGTGTGATATCGTGATATTATACTGCCAGGCTTAGTAATTGATCACAGCAGGTATTTTTTAGGTAGGAGGCTATCTTGTGAGATTATATCTCGGGAAAAAGTAACAAAATGTTATATTCGAGGAAATCAGTATAGCTATAATGTTCACGTCGAAGGAAACTGGATATGTTACATTGAAAAATCACGGCATTATTCCCAAAATGTGAATCACAGACGAAGATATAATACAAAA
Organism: Ischnura elegans; assembly: GCF_921293095.1. Lineage (NCBI taxonomy): Eukaryota > Metazoa > Arthropoda > Insecta > Odonata > Coenagrionidae > Ischnura > Ischnura elegans. The sequence continues at coordinate 63,129,057 of NC_060249.1, read as the reverse complement.
TATTTCGCTATCGGCCATCTGACATGCACAAAGAGGGAAAAGAATCTATCAACTTATCGCGTTAATAGGACAGGTGGCAGAGTTCTCATAGCAGTTAAAAACATTGACACAGCACTGCAAGCGAAATAAATCCAAGTGAAATAGGAGGCGTTCGGTGCACAATGAAACGACGACTTAGAAGAAGTGTACATATTTTTATCTCATTATAAACCTCCAAACTCCGAATTAAAAATCATTCATCAATTAGGAAATAAAATTTCGGAATTTACTCCGGAAGATAGTGAAAAATTAATCATAGTTGGGGAAATTTTAGTCTCCCATCCGTAAATTTTAATTCATATTCTGCAAAACCGAATTCAAGGAAAAGGGAAATCAGCGAAATATTACTCAGCGTACTTACAAATCACTCACTTGAACAAGTAGTTTACAAGCATACTTGAAGAAATATAGTATTCATGTGATCCATATTTTGTGTGTAAGTCACCTTAGGTTGATTAAATGCATCGATAACCTGGTCGGTGTAAGTGATTAAAAATTAATCCTTTAAACCTTAAAAAATAAAGGCAGAGTCTGCAATAAAATCAAAATGCAAGAATAATTTATTTGATGAATGTGGCTTTCTTAAATTTGGCGAGATGCTTGACCATTAATGCACGTATTATGCTAACTAAACTGAGAGTTACATTCACCAAAGTATAATATAATAATACTACTCTGAAATATGTACAAGTTGTTGACAAGCATAATTGAAGAAATATAGTATTCATATGATCCATATTTCGTGTGTAAGTCACCTTAAGTTGATTAAATGCATCGACAACCTGGACGGTGTAAGTGATTAAAAATAAACGAGTATAATCCGTGTTGTCTGAAATGTGATAATAAGGAACATATCCTGGCAAAACCACGATGTTAGGAGAGATCTGAGGAAACAGAAAATACTATAGTCTTGTTCTGTTGTCAATAAGTACTTCAAGTTAACTGAAAAATAAAACTAACTTGCACAAAATGTAAGTGAAGCAGCGCAACGCTCAAAAAACAATTAATAAATTCGTAATAGCGAATTAAGGAGAGAATCGATCACAGTAGCATGGGAAATGATTATAGTTTTTATGTTTTGGTAAAGGTTTGGTTAAGCTAAAGTGATCGGAGCTGAGTGATAGATTGCTGAGGTAAGGCAAGAATGAAAACTTCTCGGTAACGGTAACTAGAAAGAGACTTGAATGAACGAAAATTACATCAGAAAAGAAAGAGAACTGGCCCGGAAATAAAACAGAAAAATGATCGCGACAGCAAGAAATTGGGAATTTTATCTAAAAAATCAATTCATGCAGAAAAGATGTCACAAGGTGCACAATTCACATTATTTATTCTCTAGATATTTGGGACCTTAATTAATTTGCGTACGCCCTTTATCCTTTTAACGCCAAGAAGAACAATTCCGTATCCAACTGAGTAGATTTCTAGTTAAGTCTTGGAACATACATGATAATAAAGTATGTGACCATTTTTTCGATGCAAATGCATAGATATTATTACTTCATGCGATTCATTGAAGGACATTAATGGTAAACGATGAAGTATCTCTATCTTGAGTTTAAAAAAATATACGATGGTAAATCGTTGAGTTAATGAACAAAAGTTCATGAATTTACATTTTTATATCGGATGGGTAAGCGGTTGATGACTTATCACATTATTATTATTATTATTGTTATTTCGTTGAAAAACAAAAAAGGGTGATGTAGTGAACAACAATATAATCAGCGTCTCGTATTCTAGTTGAGTGGTTCTATTGGTCAGACGGCATTGGAATCAACTCCTGGGAACAACCCAAGCTAGAAATCTAGCTGAAAGATTTGTTTAAGTTGTTCTTCGCTGAAACTCACGCTTGTTACAAAGAAAAGAGAAACGACCTAAAAAAATTAATTAACATTTCTCACTCTAAATGGAAACCGTAGCATGCCTTCAAACATTATTCTGGGTTTTGATGCTACTGGCATGTATTTTACATACATTCATTCACGTTGATTGCCATGAAATTCCACCGCTCATAATTTACTGCGAGTGGCAAAAGAATAAATATTATATTCACTAGTAACAGAAACCCATGGCATCTAAGCTTATGAAGGATTTTTTATCTGATCGTAACGTAACAACTACTATAATGTTTCAAAGTAACTAAAATATTAATTGATTAAAAAATCCCTAGTGCATCTTTACGCAATTCAAATAGGATTTGATCAATACGAAAATATTCCAACTGGTGACAAAGTTCTACTACCAGATAATGAGGTAAAATTGGTACATTTATGATAATAAGGTATAATTTTCCCCTTCAGTGCCTGTCGCGATGCAATAAGTAATGAAGAATTCGCTACCTTTCATTAATTAAGGCTGACATAGAGGTTTCTGGTGACTGCCCACGAGAGGGAGCTTCGATCGAAGCTCCGGACGCTAAGTGAATTCCAGGCGTATTCACTTACGTTCTAATTGAATTCAGCCAAACTTTCTAATGATTTGCGGCCCTACCAAAGAGCTTTCCAAAACATCAGCATCTCTCTCATCAGTAAACCAAAATAGATTTCCTCATGAACAGAGAATTAATGATTCAACTAAATTCAAGCATTAAGTTTTGTATTTGTTCCTGGTATTCCATCAATATCATTTTGTTTATAAAATTCAATAAATAGGCAGTTAACTCTTCCCGCCCGTGTTTATCTGAATTACTGTATGAGGCAACCTATAAAGCTACTATAAACTTAACATAGTCACTGGCCGATATGCCATAGAGTCAATAATCTTTCAGGCGCTTACGCCGGTAACTTCACGAGATAATTAATGAACATGGTAAATGTAGGAGAGCCTTGAGAACCGAGCAAAAACACCATTACATAATTACAAGCATTTTTCACAGTCAGAGTTTGTGACCAAACATATGAGTGAATGATGGGAGGTAAAATATCAATAATAAAATACTGCAAAAATTTTCATCGTTCAAATTGTTCCAACTTTTTTTTCACTCACTCGGTAGCCGCAAAAAAAGATGAAAAATAAAAAGAGACAATAAAAATGCATAATTTGCCATTTACGAGCACATAGGAAAAGTAAGCCTTGTTCTTCATCATTTTCTTGGCACCAGATTACTTTTCCCGTATTAAAAATAAAACTCCAAATTGGACACTTACATAAATTGCCTGTTTATCTTCATTTTAACTGGCGGCCTGCATTTGCTGTTCTCGTCATAAGTCACACGTAGAATGAGGTTGCAAAAAATCTGATAGAAGAATTTACTGAATTATGTCTAATCATTAATTTAAATAAAAAAAACTTGAATACCACTCTGAGTTGCAAATACCGATATCTCAAGCAAAAATAATGATTGTCCCACATTACTGTGCTTCAAATTTTTAAAATGTTAACCTTTACGCCATTCGGAAAATTTAAATTCATATTTGGCACTAGATGGATAGTAAGAATGGGTATTAAAATTAATGCGATCGGTGATGATATTCATAGAATTTAACTGAAAATATTTCAGCAATATTAAAGAGTCCCAGTCATAAGTTTCCACAACACATCGGAGAGGATGGGGAATAATTCATCAAGACGCCCAAACCCTTTAGGGGAAAATTCGGCCTCCAGGAGCTCCCCTACGGGCGACGCAGCACTGCGCCCGTGGATTTTCCGTACGTGGGAATCTACTAACCCATCAAATATTCATTACTCTCTTCATAAATCACCGAAAAACATGATTTCAACCATAGGGAGGGCAAAAATAAGGCTACTTTTCCCGATCAAGAAGCATCAACTCAATGCTATTCAGAGCTACATTAGAACTTCATCAGGATAAATTCATTCATTCACTCCAATAGACCCAATTAACAAAATTTGAAGCTTACTTAAGGTCTGTTTTTCCATGATGTATAGTAACGGCCATCAACTTTTGGAAAAACCCAATTCACCCCAAAGTTCTAAAATAAAAACCCAAGTGTGTTTTTTTTTTGCTATTTGGAAACAATTGTCGCTCTTTTCAATAGATTGTGTTTCGTATACAATTTTGTATCGCTTACGCAAACATCTCTTGCAGTGTAACCTAGTGAACAAATATACATTTAGTAGGTATTTTAAAATCAAGCATATTTCTACGAGAGAATCCGCACATGATATCTATAACGCTAATAAAACTTACTTACTCAACCCATATATTATGCGAGTAGACACTATGGACCAGCAAATAACTATAATATAATGTTAACACAGAACCTCTTCGCTACTACCATAATGTAAAATCAGATTAAATGCAGTAATAGCACCGAAACCATTTTCAATTTAGACAATTGTGGAACGTATTGCATACATATTTTTTTCTTTTGATTGCTGACCGAAATTAAAATTACAGTACTGTCAGAAGTTGAAGTACTGCTCTATCAACAATTTGGCAAAAAATAACGAATAATTGAACGTTTCCAGCACATTTGTAAGAATTGAGAAGATTCTAACTGGTGTAATTTTTAATGCTAAATAATTGCAATGAGAGTGACACTGAAAGCAGGTAATAAATGTGGCCATTTTACTCTTTTATAAGTTTGTTGATTTTATAAGTGTAATCCATAAACAGAGTTTGAAAATCGGCTCAAAATATCCTAAACCGAAATGGGTTATTGTAGAGGTCATATCAAAAGGAAGTACTGTCGGCGATTGGATTTTTATTACTAATAATTCAATCTTATTGTAAATCATGTTGTAATATAGAGTCATTAAATAACACTTTTGGCTGGAGATAATCCTTGATCTCTCAGATTTTGATAAGCGTCCTAAGATAATGTATACCTTTCACAGAGTTTAATTAAATCGGAAAAATATCAAGGCATTTTATCAAAATGATGCTAATTTCTCGCGAGAAATTTTAGTCGTTATATTTTGCGGTAAATAATCACCGTAAAAATTAGTTTAAAGGCTTATTTTTTTGCAGCATTCATTGCAAAAATTTTAAAATGCAACCAAAATATTATTGCACTCAATTTAAACGATAAATATTCTAATAATTTCAGTGGGTTTTCTTACCGTGAAGGGATTTACGCGGATTAAGAAATTCATAAATTAAAAAGAAAAACAGAAAAATGGAGTCTATCTACAGATGGTCTCCACACGGGCATGTACAGAGAATTTAAATAAAATTTCCTGCATTTAGTGGAAGTTCACCAGCTTATATGATTTAAAAATCAGGCTAAGTAGCATAAAGTGTGATTGATAAATACATAGGTATGATAATCATAAACTATTTTTAATTTTAATTTTAATAATTTTCATTTTGAAATTTTTGAATTAAGACAACATTTTGGTTCCTTTTTTCGGATTTTCCCAAAAATTTAGAATTGAATATCTTCATCCCTTTTCCTTTACCGTGAAACTAAGATGGACTAAAATGTATACAAGCAAAAACTGCTAATTGAAAAATACCCTTATTCGTCTGTTTTTTTTTTAAATACAGTACATATTCCTTAAGGAGGCAATTGAATACACTCGTTCTCGTCAAAATCTGAGATGTCAAGGGTTAACTCAAGTTCGAAATGGCGTAAAATGGGCCCATATTTTTTCAGACTTACTTCCTTTGTGGAGTAGTGTAAGTTATTATGCACTTCCAATCCGCCCTCCTAGCCAAAATTACAATTTCTCCTGGCTACGATAATCGCGAATTGTTTTCACAATGAGGAAAATTTCTATTTCATGAAGCAAACAGAGCAAAGGAAAATGGCACCAATGCAAATGGCGCCAGTCTCGGTCCAGTGGTGGCAAGAATACGAAGGGATGGCGATAAGATATCTGCCAATTCTCAACCAAGGCTGCGAGAAAATGCATTTGAGAAAGAGAGTGGAAAAGTGATTTGAATACCACAGGATCTAAAAATTATACAACTAGAACTATATCTGATTTTGGAGAAGACAATATGAGAAGCGGTAATGGGTTAATTCAATCAAGTGTCACAAATGCGCTTTTACAATTCCCATTCACTGATATCCACTCATCACTCTCATCCCCATGAATATTCAACACTGAAATACGTGCTATAATATTAGGTTTTCTCAAACTCTTGACGGAATCAGCGAAATACTCGGGTCTAAATGGTGATATTAATGAAGAATGGTCATTAGGTATCCATGCATTCTCATTAAGAGGCCTTGGCCACGCACTCGGATATTTCTATCACATCTGGTGTGGATTTACGTGCTTCTGGACCATATTAGCTGGCTTAGATTAAAATTGAGGTTAAAAAAAAGACAGGCAGGTTTAAGTTTCAGTATTAAATTCTTCATAATAATTGTCTAAGATTTACACCGCTCTACATTGTATCGTACGTTAAGCACTCTAATACGTACAGGGCAGATGAGGAAGACCTCAATTGATATCCAAAATGTCTACAACAACATCTACAGGTCTCAAACATAATTTGCTTAAAAGTTGAACGGAACACTGGGAAATACTGAACGTTTAATTTGCTACTGGAGGCAAATAACTGAATGAAAAATTGTCCTGAAAAATAATCTGAGCGACACTCAAAATGTAAATCATTATTGACGGAAAATCTGAAGAAACTTTTCCGCGAATAAAAGAGATAAATTCTCAGAACAATTCAAGAAGGCTTTGAGAGACGGAACTAGGTGAGATGTAAAAGCCATGATGCCCAGGTGGATAGGTTAAGTGACGCTGATTCTCGCTTTCAAATATTAGTTTAGGATTCAATCACCTTCGAATAAAACGCTCACGGTAATATTTTCAAGAATAGTTTTCGGAAAAAAAGAAATCACTGCTTAACAAGACAGGGAAACTGAACCGCATTGCGGTACACACATGTAATACTCAAATATCGATGACCATTCAGCAACCGACAAAAGTTGAAGTAACTTGGAACAATATTGGCCCCATGTCATCGATAACCCTTTAATACTATTTTTCAAAGAAGTACTGAGGAAATGCTGCGCATATATTGTGACCAATTACAGAATTGATAACACAAAGACTTTTCAAGCTATATCATTCTGAATACGTGTACTGTATGCAAGGAACTGAGTCGACATAGTATGATACAATTAGATTATCAGAGGTATGGACGTGAACTGCATAGAAATAAGCTCTACCACCTACAAAATTAATTGTTGAAGAAAACCAAATCAAGGTATACAGCGCTGATACCGATATAGGATGGGGACACTGTTGCCAGACTCGATATACAGCAACACTCTTTGAAACATACGCAACAAACGACCAAATTTAGCTCTAAAGAAATGAAAATAGAATTCCCATGAAATTTAAAAAAAAAAAAATTGGAATATTTATTTTATTTAATTTTTTGAAAACATAATTTACCTGAACTGGGAAACGAAAAATGGAACCTCAGCATTCAATGCGCATGCCACATACTTTTAAAAATTCGCAAGACTAGACTTCCATTTCACCGTGCGAATTGGTTCCAACTCAATCAGTAAGAACAAAAGGGCTTGGTTTGAAAATAACCGGTGGTGAAGCAGTAAGAATATTACGCAAAAGGCAAAACAATTCAAAACTTGAAAATTACCAGTGCAAAATTGCGAGGGCATAAAAAGTACAACTTCGGGAGTTTTTTTTAGTGGAAAATGTCTTCTATCATAAATACACTCATTCAAATTGGATTCCCAAAAGCAAACTTATCTCACAAATATAGGAAACCACAAATTCACTTGCAATTTTAATCTTAAGCTTCAATTTTCTTTGATCGTACCTACCTCAAATAAATCGATTAATGACCGCCATTAAACCCAATTCTGGCTCTGCAGAGAGTTTCTCCCCCTAAGTCACAGTCTCCGCCACCATTCAAACTTGCACTAATCACGACCAAGATTTTCCTAACAATACGACACCAGATAGCAAGGTAAAAATTTCAACTCACCTTACCGGAGAAGGCGTCCGACCAGGATAACTCCAGCCCTTATCCTCTTCCTCCCCCTATCCTCTCCTCTGCAGGGTTCTACGAGATAGAATCACTCTCTTTACCCCTTGAGCTGTTCCCCGTCGCCCCTTTTTCTCGTCTTCAGGCGGTCTCTCAGAGAGGAACAGGTCCAACTCCCTGCAGTCGGATAGTCCCGGGTTCGCTTCTCCCGCGTCCCCCAAAAAGGTATTTTTTATTCCGGGGCGGCGGCGGTCCTCTTCTTCCGCGCTCTCGTCCTTCCCGGGGATCGACGCTCTGCTCAGCCCGAGGACGGGCAAGAAGGCGGAGGCGGCGGCGGAGGAGAGGTGGGAGGCGGATGAGGGAGGAGGCGCTTGAGGGGGGCTCCCTCGTGGTGGGGGGGTGCACGGACTCACAAATTCGAGCGGCGGGGGATGGTCGGAGTGGGGGCGGCACACCAAAAAAGGGGCGGGGACTACTCACACTCAGCCTCCGGGCCTCAACTCCTCCTCCTCTTCACTTCCTCGCTTCACTCCACCGCGCCCCCTCCACCTCGCCTCCCTATGAGCCAGGAGCGAGCGGAAATTCCGTTGAGGGTAGTCGCGAAGGTGCGATGAGTGTAAAAGTGAAGCCAGAAACTTGAGGGTTGTGATATTTACAGCATGGACGAGGAATAGCTCTAATTGACTACTAAAATGTCTGCAACATCTACAGGTCTCGATTATGTGTCGCTTAAAAGTTGAATGGTACACTGGGAAACACAAAAACGTTTATTAAGCAGCTGGAATGGAAAATATTTCCTGAAAGATTGTGTAACTGGCACTAAAACAAGTAAATCATAACTGAGGGAAAATTCCCACGAATGAAAAAAATATGAAAGAGATGTATAAACTCCCAGAGTAAGTCAAGAAGGATTTGGAAAACGTAACGATGGAAGATACAAAGGGGCTGGGAGTACTCGCACTCAGCCTCCAGGCCTCAACTCCTCCCCTTCCTCGCCTCTCTCCCGCGTGTCCTCCACCTCACCTCTCTCCGGACCAGGAGCGCGAGGAGATGCCGGTGAGGGTGGTTGCGAGGGAGTAAAGCCGAAAACTGAGGGTTGCGAAGCCTTATGGTTGAGGGAGAGTCGAGAGTTTTCGCTCAAGCGTGAGGGAAATCGGATGGTTTAGATCCAGGCTGTAAAAGGAAAATAGTAACGATTAGAAGTGTGACTCCAAACCAACTGACGCAATACACTGGTATTAATTTCCAGCGAGTAAAAGAAAAACAGAACTACAATTAGAATAGAAACTCCAACCCAAAACTATGCATTACATATGCATTAATTTTCGGCAGAAAAAAATTACCTGAATATATGGCAGAGTAAGGGGCCTCATGGTTTGTATCCCGGGGAAGAGAGGCTGTAAAGGAAAGAAAAATAGTTGCGATTAGAAGTGTGATTCCAAGCCAAAACTACGATATATTGGAATTAATTTTCACGAGAGAGATTCACCTCAATAGATCAACGAACGACGTGATCAAATTTATATGAGCTTACTTTAACGATATCCAGGAATGTGGATAGAAAAGTAGCGGCTCATATTTTACCGCAATCCTTACTGATATCATTCAATTACTTCCGTTGAAATTATACGAGTCTAATTACCGTTGATGGGGAATATGCCCTAAGGAATATGAAATACAATCGTGTGATAATTACAAGTAGATTTATTTCAATGAGAAACCCTTCCCCCAAGTCAGAACGTTACACGTTTGTTTATTTGGAGGTGGCTTAAAATGGTTGAAGTAGCTGACATCAATGACTAAACTCCGCCATTAAAATGTCGGCAAAAGCTGATCAACTGATCCGGCGGAAGACCCATAAGGAGACACTCTATTGCACACCCGGAAAGTAAAGAGCCTCACACAGAGGGATGGAGTTGAAGAAGATTAGGATAGAGTGATATGGTCTGAGAGCAATTGGACCTAGGGTGCTGCAAAATTTCTATATGTGGGTCGTGAGGGAAGGAAGGAATTTACCCTTCCGGAATCAAGTCGGAGAAGTGAACGGGGAGAAAGTGGAGGGGAGGAAAAACCGGGGATCTTTTCGAGGAAGGGATCATTGAAAAGGGCGCGAAAAAGAACGGGGGCAAGAGATCACAGGAAAAGGAGAGCAAACGACCAAGTTAGCAGAACGAAGGCATTAAGATGGAGAAGGTGTCTTTTGAGGGATGGAGAGTTATTGAGAGAGAAAACATTGAAGTGTGGCAAAGGGCGTAAAAAAAAAAAAAAGATTCGGGCATTCGGTCGAAAGAAACTGGTAAGGGCAGAGAAATAATGAAAACTGGGAGTTTGAAGGAGTGAATGTGGAAAGAGAAGAGACAAAAGGGTGCGTGGATGAAAAGTTTTGAATAGCGACGGAAAAAGCTAAGAGCTAACTACGAAAGGGAAGCAACGAGGGTAAACAACTCAATAAGGAGTGGTGGCAACTTCAAAATTTGAAAAGTACGAATTTGTTCCCATGCACAGCAGAAAAACGAGGGATGCGTGGTTTAAAATATAAAATATGGACCGCGAGCAAATTACGATAAATCCGTTAACATGACCACTATACAATATAAGTATAAATTCAGAGATGATAAATGATTGCAAAATTAAAAAAATAGCAGTAAACATGAATCGAAATGAAACAGGAAAAGATCATGAGGACCTTTGATGAATAGAAATACCATAAATTAAATTTTAAGACTACTCAGGCGAATATATAAATAAAAGCGAATTAGGCTCGTCACCATTGAAATTTATAAGAATTTTTTGGGAATAAGATAAATTATAATTTTTAAGATTTATCATAAGACAGGATTTATGATAAGACAAGAAAGATGACCCTAATCAGAGACCATTTCTTCAACGGCAAATTAATCCAGAGCATCGCGTCTTACAGAGTTGAGTTGTCATGTTTGATGGGAATGGAATTATGAGGGAGAACTTAAATAATTGGATTATATAATTGGTTGATGAAATTAAAAACAGAAATAAATTTAATAAAAATCCGGAGAAAAGGTAAGCTAAAAATGGAAAAGGTCGTAACAAGATATTTGGAGAGAAAGATAAAGTATTTTTTGACAGTGAAAAGATGATTCAAAAGATGCATCGATTATTCTGTGAACGTTTGAACGTTCTTTTCATTGGAATAATGACAATTCTATAAAAGAGAGAAATAGGAAAGGTTTAACAGGGGACAGAGACGGAAGAAGAATAAATGGAGAGTGAAAGAAAAAAGTAAGCAGGAAGCAGTCTTCGAAAAGATCAAGATGAAGTCGAAGTTGACAAAATGTGACGCAAAAAGTGACCGTGGAAAATGCAGGAGACAAGTCAGCGAGAACATAGCAGAAGAAAATGTGTGATAAGAGCAGGAGACGAAAGAAACGGAGCACCCATAAATGAAAAGCGAGGCGCGCCTGAATAGAATGAACGTATGAGAGTGGGTTACGCTACACGGTGAGGGAAAAGCTCCCTCATTGAAACAAAATGGACCCGCCCAGATCGTGGGAAGGATACGGGATGTAATCCACAGCAGAACAAAAAGAAAATACGTGGGTGAATATAACGTAGGGGAATGTAATAATGAAAAGCGAGCTAAGCCCTTGGGCGAAGTCTTTTTTCACGTACCCCTCGACCTAGCGAGAAATAAATTGGGACAGCCTGGAAGACAAGAGCACGTCCACGGAGCGGTCTCGCACAAGCACGGAATGGGAAAAGGAGAAAAGTATAGCGGATGAGGCACACGTGTTTGAGGAACATCAATGTCTATGCATGCAGCCCAGAAAAATGGAAAAAGTCCGAATTTATCACGCGGATTGAGAGGGATTAATAATTTCATAATGAAAAATGAACGTTTTATGAATTGAACACTACTACATGCGCGATGCACTTCTTTCGACATTACGAACGACATGATTGGAGACATCGATAAGTGAATTGGTCCCGAAAGTGACAACTACATTACAGTGCCCAATCTTGCAAGGTACATATTTAACAGCGGTAGCAAAGATTACAATGTCATTGACTTGAATATTTCTTGTAGGGGCTTATATAAAAAGTTTAACGTCAGCTACGATATCCATTATTTTATCGATGTTTCGAAACAAATAAAAGATCATCGTAAGTAGTTATCAAGATCCAAGAACAACCTTAGCAAAGTTATAACAAGAAATAATATGGGAATAAAAGTAACATGGGCGGTATATCAAAAGATCAAGGGAGGAAGTTTACCCGGATTACGGCAACGCGAAGTGAGAGCACACTTGAGAGCACGACACGAGAAGTAAAAAATGAACGCATAGGGGCAAATGCCGTATTTCATCAAGCCTTATGAAGTCATCCGGCTGGATATTGGAAGAATGAGAGACAATGTGTGGGACGTATTCGATATACTACTATCTGGAAGTTGGCGAGTTGTTTTCAGATCCTTGACGTTGTGTGGGCGGGGGCTTGATGAAAAATAGGGAACTCAGGTGGGAAATGGAGATGATTTCTGGCATTGAGGACTTCGCTCACGTGGACTGCGACTATACGTGCTGAGATTATAGACTTAGGAAGCGAGAAATGAGAAGCGAGCATGGCCTGAGTTAGGGAACCATCGAAAGACGCCAAGACGGAAGATGAAAGAAGGGAGGAAGAATGGAAGAGAACCTTGGAGACAGGGGATGATGATAAAGAAACGAATAAACGACGCAGAGAAAGAACGGAAACCGGTCAAAAAACAAAAAGGAAAACTATACCTAATTCTGGGATCAGTTTCCGGCTCAAGATGATCATGAAGCCTTAACGGGTTCTCGAGAAGGTAAGCGTGACGTTTCATGTATGGCTAAAGCACGATGTCAAAGTTAGGCGTCGAAACATCGGCAGTCGACGTCACATTTTCCCGTTAGAGAGCCCGCGAAGTCTTCATCAATATTCTCATAGTCAGGAAACGACCAAATGGGAATGAGACAAGCGATAGGGGAGAAGAGATAAAATATGAGAGAGGAGAAAATCAAGAAGTCAAGAAGAAGTTAAGACGGGAAATGGAAAACGAAGAGGTAAGTTCACCTGAAGAAACGGAAGTGCATTCTCTGAGTTAGAAAAGGACCGGAAGGGTGCAGGGAAAGAGGGTAGAAGATGATTGAAAAGCAATAGCGCGGCGAGTAAGTCCAAAAACAAAAAATGGACGAACAGGAAGAAGTAGAGAAGAAAGAAATTTCAAGGCAGTAAAAGAAGAGCGAGCTGAAGATTACGCAATGACCGAGTTGGTACAAGAAAAGATATTAGAAGTTGAGGGATTATTTGAGAGAAGCGTGAAAGTCTACCAGCAAAGAACAAGAAACAAAGGAACAACGAATTGAAAAACGATGGGACTACGTAAGGGAAAGGAACACGGCTCTCGGAATTAGGATGGGTCCCAGTTGGTTCAGGGGAAGAAGGTGATGGAAGAGGAGAGAGCATGGCGAGGAAATTCAAAAGCAAAGAACGAGACGAAAAGGAAGGAAGAACGAAGTGGAAGAAGAGGAAACTCCGCGAGAGGAAAGGGAAGAGCGTGCTCAGAGTCGGGAAAGGAGAAGTAGAGGAGAGGAAAGAGATAGATTTCCGACTGGATGTAGCGAGGGTGGAGGAGAGGCTCAGAGATAAACTGCAAGGAGGAGGAGGAGTAGTTACGAGTTGAGGAATACTGGAGGGTGAGGAAGAGAACGCTGTTCTGAGGCTGTTCCACCCAACGGACCCACCCCCGTGAGGGACTACCGAAACCATCAACCCCCCCGACCAACCCTTTAATTCCTGCCTACGCATTCTAGGGAAGAGAAAGCCCAGGAAATTATGGGTAGATGGAACCCTTTACCCTCCCCCGCGTCCTAGCCGGGGACCCCTTGCCACCCCGCCGGCCGGCGGCGGAGTGAGAGAGAGAGGCGAGGGAGGTGACGGAGGTCCGTGCCGGGGTGGGGGCGCAACCACGGGAGCGCATGCCCGAAGATCTTCCGGTCGGGTAGGATGGGATTCACTCTCGTGGGCGTGGTTTACGTCGTTCCTCCCGCCCCCAGCCTCCCCACGGTTCGCGGAGAGGAGACAGGATGGCGCCCAATGAGGTTCGAGGGTAGTATGAGGAGAAAATGAAGGAGGGAGAAGGGAGTTGATGGGGTGGGAGGCCGGAAAAAGGGGTGGAAAAATATTATATCCCACCGTGCGTGGAGAAGGAGGGGAGATACCACTATGGGGGATGGGGCAGAGAACACCTCCTACCCTCCCCTCCCTCCTTCTCCCTGGTGCAGAAGGAATGAAAAGATGGGAATAAAAATGGAATGGTCTGGAGATATGACTAAAGAGGAAAAAAGGTTTTGTAAAATCGACCCAAGGAAGCTCTGCTGGGAGTGAACAACTCGCGTGGGTTTGGATGAAGGACACATTCCTAAACTGGTAATGCAGCTGCTGATTTGGTCCGAGAGAATATAATCTCAGCCCTATTTATCGCATAAATTCTCCTGGCTCATATTGGAAATGCATTCATTTGAAAAATATAAAATCAGGTCACTTCTTGTCTACAATTTGAATTTGGATTTGTTTGGAATTCCAGTTAACAACGACATGTGTAATAGTGCTTATCCATTTTGTAAAATTTCTTCTAAATTGATCACCCAAAAGTAGATATTATATTGCCTACGGCAGATCTGTAATAGGGGTTATTAAGCTGAAATGGGAATGAAAGACTCTCACGTTTTCTTGAAGTAGTAAAGATATCATATCCTATCGTGCGTAGAGTGAAAATGATGTTATTTCTGCTAGATATTATTATTAAGGGGAAGTACTCGAATCACTGATGGTACTGTGAGTTCTTTGTAGATGGTGCAGAAGACACTTAAAAATACATCTATAGAAATGAAATGATCGAATAAAAAAGAGAAATTATTAATAATATTGAGCAGGAAGTACTGAATAGTTTGCAGAAGTGAGATGTAAGCCTTAACAGACGCATGCCTCATTCGATGATATTCAGAGGGAATGATTTCATTTGTATTTTTTTATTAATGGAAACTCAAAGGACAAATATTAAAAGATTCATGCTCATCTCGACATCCGAATTCGCAT
Source organism: Ischnura elegans (assembly GCF_921293095.1). NCBI lineage: Eukaryota > Metazoa > Arthropoda > Insecta > Odonata > Coenagrionidae > Ischnura > Ischnura elegans. The sequence goes on along the minus strand of NC_060249.1, from coordinate 63,114,035 downwards.
TTACTCATTCTGCTTTTCAGCCTTGATTTCAAGGTGGAATCGACCCGAATTCCAAAGAATTCTTAAGAGATTGAATTTATCTTCCAGAAAATCTTAAGAGGTTGAAAGCCAGTAAATTCTATTTAACTTCATTTTATATTTTATCTTTAAAATAAATATTGCGCTATTTTATATGAGGATTTCCAAAATCAATTTCAATTCGATACCAAAGACTTGAGAGCGGCAATCAGGCTAACTCCAAGAGGAAATGTCACAGCATTTGTTCATTGCAGTAACTATTTTGAAATTATACACCGATTCTGTTTACAGCTCTATATTTTTTTCAATCGAAAAGTATGAATAGCCTACTTGAATGTACGATTAACTTTAGGTGACGTGACGACCAGAATTTCCACTCTTTGTCATCCGGTCGAAACGTTTGGGGGGTGAGGGTTGTCGGAAGAAACTTAAATGCAGCAATCACTAGTAAGGCACCAGTTTTATTTAAACCATTAACTGACCATAAATGACGTGGGCAATTGGGAACAAGGAAAAGAATCAGGTATAGGAAGGTTTGCCGTTGACGGTACCTGCACGATAAGCCACTCCACAACGGACTACAAGTCGTCCCCGTCCCGGACTACAAGTAGGCCCCTTTCATATCTTTCACCACAAGTTTGATTATTAACATCTACTTTTGACTGGCAAAGTATCTCTCCAGCAAAGTCTATCTTAAATTCCAAGCGGCGCCAATGGAATCCACCCGCTTGCCCTCTCTCCCTTCCCTGGCATAGTTTAATGGGCGGATGATGATCATATATTTAATTTTAGGTTATATAACATGAGAAAGTACATATTTATGCTACGGCAAAGAGATAATGGCATATATGTACTCGTGCTCCATAAAAAATATATCCACAAGTAGAAAGCATATAAAATATGACTTTGTTACGTCAGCGGCACTAACTATAGTAGCTAGTTTTCCACAAATCAAATCGTGAACAAATATCCTAAGTTGTGATGGCAAATGATGCTGGGATCACTCATCAAAGATATTCGATATACCATTTACTGCAGATTAGGTCAATTTTAAAACAAGTTTCAGCCAACGTTTCGATTTATTTTTAAATCATCATCAGGGCTATGTAAGAAAAAAGTATGAAAAATATAAAATACAAAGATTAAAACGTTATACAATATTTATACATAAAAAAGGTACAATCGGGTTTTTTATACAATGATATAATTTAAAAAATATGTATATTAATATAATATAATAATATATATTTCACATCAATTCAGTATGGTACTAAAACTCTTGAAGGAAGATTATAAAAAACATGATTATGTGAATCACTTCTCAATAGTTTACCACCAAGTTACGAGATATCTAATTTCAAACCATGCTTTAAAAAAAGTTACCCTCAATCACAAACATCAGGTTAGATCGATTTTGTCATACCCAGCACTGAAATTGGGAAAACTATTGCTTCCCTTTTTCAAAATTCAATAAGTAGCTGTAAACGCCGTTGATAGATATTCAACCGCCTCATGTACAAATATTCTCCAAATTTTCACCGTTTCTTCACTCAGAATGATTTCCCAGAGTAAATCTGCAATATATTTCGACGCAAGCCTGTCATTAAAATTACCATTTGCAAAGGTCATCTATGGGATGGCAGAATTCTTATAGCCTCCACAACCATTTAGTCTGTCCACAATCACTAGCCTTTTGCGATGACTAGAAACTGTTGTTAACGGCACATTTATTCATCAATTTTGGCATACAAGCAAATCGTGATTAGCTGCCGGTAATTTCTATAACCATTTAGCTACATATGGGAATGCAGGAAGTGAATATTTGTGCAGCCTATGTCTACTTTAACTCGAACTTTCCCTGGGGAATGCTCCCTCGCGTGCCTCCATTTCCCCCGTGGTTATCTGGATGCAGAAGATGGGGTGAGAAAAAAAAACGAGCCGGTAGTTGTGCTTTCGATCCGACATGTAAAGAGAATACGCACATATCCTACTCCCCTCCACTCTCCCATACCATTCAGATGCGCAGGGAGGAGCTCGTGTCGCGGTCTGGCTTCCCGTTTCAGCACCAACTGCCATGTCATCGACTGCTCCTGCATCCGCTTCCCGCAGAAGGCTAAACGCGCTTTTCATGGCTTGCGTGTTCTCCCATGAGAGAAATTTAGCGATCCAATGTTCAAGTTTAAGAGGACGCATCACTCCAATTCGTCAGGACTTACAGCGTGAATTATTACTTAGAATACCTACATCTACATACTAACCCGCAAGCCACCTAAAAAGGCGTGTGGCAGGGGGTGTTAGAACACCAGCCGTCTACAGATTAATAGCATATTCTAAAAAAAATTACGACTAGAATTTATTAAAGACCTTTATGGTTCAGGGGAAAAATGAATTCACACATCCGTTCGGCAAAATATCTCTCTCAATTTATCGCTTCTGTCGGACCTGAAATATATCCTAATATATACCCTATATACCCTAATTCTCCGCGTCGCTTCTAAAGATATCTATTCTCAATTGTTCAAGCAATCTAAGCCTTTCGCGCAGCCTCCGAGTCTCTAGCGGCTCCCAGCCTAATTCGCTCAACTTCTGGGTAACGCTGTCTGTATACCCGTAGCAGTTTTCGACGAATCGCGTATCGAAGGGATGATGACGCTCTACCTCTTCTGATTTCCAAACTTCCACCGTTCTTTGTCAAGTCCTCATTCAGCCATTTCTCTGTGTACCCCATCTATACAACTTTCCCTAGGCCTGCCCCTCCATCGTCTTCCCACTGGGTTCCAATGTAACATTTGATTTGGGGGTCTCTCATTTCACATTCATTGCACGAGTCTGTGTCATTTCATTTGCTGTATTTTTATTTCATTCATCATTGCGTCACTTATATTATTTATTTTCATGGCTCTTAAACTTCTTATTCTTTCTATTTTTGATTTGCCGGCTGCTTTTCGCCGCAAGTCAATTTCTGTGCTTAAATTATTATTTATACTTTATAAAGCAAACTATAACTCATATTATATTTAGTATCTTACTTTTCAAAACAGAGTAGACTCTTGCTAATATGAGCACTCATATTTAAGGGGAGTGTGATTGCCTAGTGGGCAGAGGGCTTGGTTGCTAATCGACGGGTCCTGAGGTCAAAATCCAGTAACTCCAAGCCTTCGTACACCCCAAATCAAACACTCGAAATGCTAGATGGTACAAGGAGCGGGATTACTCCCCTTACCCTAAATGCGCGACCTTCACACCCCTGAGTTCTGGTTCCAGGTGAACTCTACCCTCACCTAACCATACCAATATTCGCGTTAAAAAATACAGTGAGTGACTCAAATTTGGAATTTTCACATCAGTATTTGTTTCAAATTGAGTTTTTAACGTTCGTAATACAAGCTAAAGTTAAAAAAGATTTACTCTTATAAACCGATAAATTTTGAAGATAATGACGCAGGATATAAGCGAGTAAATCGTTTTAAAACTGACGTAACACGTACGGTCAGTTGGAAATGAAGTGTGTTCTTAACTTACCATATTTTTCCACAATCACTAGCAATAGTCTAAATAACAAGTATGGCACTTGACAATTAATCATTCCAGAAAAATCAAATCAATCCTCAGTGTCACCGTCACGGATAATATACCGATTAATATGGCTTAAAGAGACCATGTACCTGAACCTATTTTAGCCACAAGAGTTATCCTGATCAAAACTTTTAAAGGAATATTCGATTTTATCAGTGCATTGCAAATTAATTAATGACATTCACAAACATGAGATGAGAGAGCACAAAATATGAGTTGATTAAGTCGAAACAAAATAAATGATTCGCTAGTTTCCTTTTGCAATAGGTACCACAAGAAATTTGAAGTAATTGCTTTTTGCACTGTCAAAACTTAATGTCATAATAAGACGTCAAACGGCTAAAATGTAACCCAACACCACTCGAAATCACGGAAGTCGACCTGGCAAGAGGCGCCCCCTGACAGCATTGACGCAAAGTTTCGTAATGGATAGGGTGCAGCGTAATCGGATTAAAAAGCGGGGGATTAAACCAATAAGGATAGGAAGTAGGATGGGGGCGAGGGTTGGTCGCATAGCAGCGAGGATGGAAAAAGAGAAATGTGGGTGCCATTCAGCCATTTACGGGGAGGGCAGGAAGTCATGAGGATGAGGCGGCCATTTTACTCGGAGTGAGCGGTGGGCAGCGATAAATTCTTGAGAGCAAAAGGTCAGAGGTCAGGACATTTACAGGAGAAAAATGCCGCGGAAAATATAAGCGAAAATCCTAAACAAAAAAAGACAAAACCCACTGCAAAAACCGATTTCATCCCGTGAAATATGATTCAATCAATGAGTGTATAGGAATAAGGAAAGTGGTATACAGGGGGCTTCTTTGCAAAAAATACTCATACATAGCAACAGCATTTATCAATCGCAGGCGCTGAGAGAAAAAATACCTTGGACTAAAAATAATATATAATGCCTCTATCATTATAAACCAGGTCAATAATATCATATCCAATGCATGAAGAAGCAATGTTTTGTGCTTCTGTAGTTCAGAATGAAACCATACTGCTGTGAAAACGAATAAAAGTACTGCGCTATAGTTACAAATATCAATGTCAAAAAAGCAAAATAACTTCATTGAAATTTAAATTTTGATAGTTTTGTCTTGTTCCGCCGTAGGTTTCGTCAGGATCATTATGAGCTAAAACACGGCAGGGTTAAGCCAAACAATAATGGGAACCAAATTCTAGTATAACATTTCCCCACTTTCAGCGTGACACAAAGGTGTATATTTGGTGAACTACGGTAAAAGTAACTAACTAACTGAGATATTCTAATTAGATTAGAAAAGTTTAATGTCAGTAAAGCTGAAGAATTGGAAAATTTCCCTGCATAGCAAACCTCAAAAAAATCTATGACCTTCCTTCAATATTTGATAGTAACTATTGAGGAAAATTTTCATTAATGTTTTTCTATGGTTTACCTTTTATGACTATTTATTCGATGTTTTCACATTTTTTTAAATTCGACTGTAGTTGGAGTAACAATTCTATTTACTCTCTGTACTCAAATCAATTCATTTGCTACTGTGTGCCTTTCTGGCCCATGTGATATTTTATAACCACACAGCAATTTAGGAAAATCAATCGACAGAAGTACCAAGAGCACGAACACAAGGCATTACCCCTCATGAATTCTTCTCTGTTTTATTATCTTAGCGAGCTGATGAAACTGTAGGATTAGTGGTAAAGAAATTTAGGGCGTATCTTCACAAGGGAAATAAATCACGAAAGGATTCTAGGAGTTGGGTGCACGTGTTTTTCCACACACAGACTGGCGCGCAATCTCACTTTGTAAGCATGGTCGTATGACATTCTACAGCTGGTTTCCATAGAAACGGAATTCCACTTTTAATCACTCTCGTTCAGCCAACAAGTAGTTCTTTCGATTTTACTCGCGGTCCCCTATAGCTCAATCACGGTTGTGTGGCGATGGAATGTTTACGGGAAAGTGAAGAGATTTGTGTGTATTCCGCTGATTGCATTTAGGTCAAACATTTTAAAAGGAAATTGAATACCATGTTTTTAGATTGCTTGAACTTGGTGATTTTCTTCATAGTAACAATTTATTTAGAAACCAATTAATATTTGCACATGATATTTGTCTCTAGAAGGTATTATTGTTCACGAGGTAATGTAAAGAGTCATAATCAGCAAATGCAATTCCTTCAGAAAAAACTACAAGCCTAGTGAAGATACGTCTCTTTCGGGTAATACACCGCGTGTATTACCCGAAAGAGACGTATCTTCATACTCATCGACCCGCGGAAGCCTGCATAAGGAATGTACAAGCCTAGTGTCTTCAATGAAGAAAGCTATTCAGGTACATTTCAAACACTTTCGATATCTATGGCCTATTAGCATTCGTTAAAGTAACCTGTTATATTCCCTCAATCATTCAAATGAACTACTAACCTGAATTAATTAGGGAGGACAAATTAAATCTAAAAATATTAATTACTGAATTTCGAACAAGTAGGACTACTGTGGAATGAATGTCTTGTTATTTATAGGGTTCTGGGGTGAGATTTATGTCCACCTATTACCCCCATAGTTACGTCACTGTGTTACAGGATATTGGATGCGGATGTGGGCGGCAAGTTGAGGTCAGATGTAGTGAGGCCACCAATATCTTTTTCCTCTTTTGGTGAGAAAGAAGAGATTTTAAACTACGATGAAAGTTTTCCAAAGTACAAGTAAAATTAATGCATTTAATACATTTCCAAAAAGGTTATTAACAAAAATGGCGCACTTCATTTGTTTACAGTAAATACATATCTTTCCACACTTAAAGCGCGTTCTAAGTTTTATTCAGTGAAATTATGAGCACATAAACTAGTACCCATTAAGTCGTATACAGCGAGTAAAAGGAGGTTTCTGGTACTAAAAAGTTACAATTTCACCTCGTAAATGATAGGAATAAAATTTACTGAAGTTGATTTACGTACATTATTGCAGAAATAGCGTCAATAATACAAATATTTTGACTTTCAAGCAGTATAACTAGGCCTACTCGCGAAAAAATCGTCTAATCAGTGATAACAGCAAGCGATATCGACGAATGAAGATATTGTGTGGAAAACGGTTTAAATATATCTTTTTTCCATTGCTAAACGTCGGTAATATCTACATTCCCATTTCCGATTTGGTGAGGCTCAAAAGCAGCTAAATATATGGTAATTATCAATAATTTGGCTAAGTATTGTGCGAAGTGGAAATAAAATAATCAATGCGCAATATGAGGTTGGCGTGGGAACGGGACAGCACTCAACCGGTGGGATCTTGCCACTCTTTTCATCAAAAATTGGGTAATATCTACTTTTAAACCGCCAAAGCGCTTATTTTGTTGAGAATCCACGTGCATGAACATTCTTTACAACGTGCAATGACGTTAAAACGCTCCGCACTGGGTATAAATACCCCACTCGCAAAATTTAATGTTCAAAAAGCTTCACTTTTTGTGCTTCCTCATCAAAATGGACGTTTTTGGCGGGCGAAACTTTTTACTTTTCCAATTTCCGAATAATGAGCACACGCACCCTATCGGAGGGGTGCGTCTGAAGAGGATGGAGTGAGGAGGAGGCATATTGGATGGGATAAAGATAGAGAGAGGGAGAGAGATTAACTACCTAAGCGAACAGTTTACGGAGGAAAAGACAAGGGTCCGAAAGGAGGCACTGAGAGATAGAGAGATTTTGCGCGGAGGAAAGCGAATATTGAACGTGGGGTAGGGTGGACCACGGGGAAGACATGGCTATGGGGATGAGGGGTGGGCTGAATAGGGGAAGGGGTGATTTAAAGCGGAGAGGGGGGAGGGTTGAAGATGGACGTTTAAGATAAAGAGAAGGGGGGAGGAATAATCGAAAAGGGGTGGACTTAATTTCGATTCATCCCTGTTTAATCCCCTTTCCTTCCTATCTCACGCATAAAATCCCCCCTTCCCTCCTCCTCCACTGCTACCGTGGCTCTTCCCCGCCGTTGGCTTTCCCCCTTCATCTCAGACAGAATGACTTTATCCGTCCCCCTCCAGCATTAACCTTTTCCCCTCTTCAAATGGGGAAAATCTGGATTCGGAGTAAGTGATAACTACACCGGGGTAACTCGAGTTCCCCTACGTACACCGCAAAGGGTTGGGTGGCACTCCACGTAAAGCTAAGTATGTTTTCTCACGATTGAATCAACATTTGAGCCAAGCAAGAGCAAAAGTGAGCATTCGTGATAGTGCACCTTGATGAACCATTATGAAATATATACACGGATAGTAATTTTCACGCTTTAATACATAACTTCACTACCGACCATGATTTCGACAATCTTTGTCATTTTCAAGGTAACGAAACAGACCCTCTCACATACATAAATACTCTGGTGAAGGGGCAGATTCAGAATTTTTTCTGGGGGGGGCACAAAGGTCTGACAGGTCATCTATTATTTGAGATTACAAATAAAATACAGCAATTTCTGTGGAAAATATTCTTATCTACGGAAAATTTCTTCCTCATGGGGAAATCTTTCCTTTCTGTGCTAACATAAAATTATGGTTTCTCTAGTGGTGGGCCCTGGTTGCTTCTATAGCGGCGAGGGTTTTCCCGTCCCGCCCTTCCTTCCCTATCCTTTCCCTGGAGATGACTTAGGGCTCCCATCGCGGCAATGCCTCCCATCCTTTTTTTCCTTCCCTGTCCTTCCCCTCTCGAGATGGCGCGGGCGTATAAGTCTCGGACTTGGTTCCCGGCCCTCGAGAATGTACCTACCCCATGCGGGCCAGCCCTGGGTTTCCGAATCCACTGTAGAAAATATTCTCTTTCTTTTTATATGAAAGTTATTAATATTAAATTAAACAATTGAGGCTCCGCAATACACATTATAAAACAAACGTAATGATAACCATTAAAATTTTGTCTATTGTCTATTTTTTAAGCGTCTGGGGGGCCACGTGTCCCCGTTGCCTCCCCCCTAAATCCGCCTATGTTCTGGCGAAAATACGTGAGGTTTTGGCATAAATGCGTGAGTGAGTGTTTGTTTCATCTGCTTGAAAATGACATATAGTGTTGAAGCCATGGTCGGTTCTGAAGTTCTATATTAAGGTTTGGAAATTACTATTGGTGTTTATGTTTTACCATGGATATATCGTATTTTTACCACCTCAAACCTGAAGCGATTTCACTCGCCTTGATGATGCATCCAGACAGTAGAATTGAGTGGTACCATGCTCATTGGGAAGGCCAATATTTCCGTAAACAGCTGAGCGAATAAAGCGCGAAAGACGGTTGCAGCCATGATATCACAGGATACCAAATGGGCCAGAGCCGAAATTGAAAATAAAGGGACAATGAAGGCAGTTGAAGGTGAAATAGTGAAGACGACGTCGCACAAGATGAATATAACAGGAATAAATTTGCATGACATCCTCAATATATTCGGATAATTATTAAATAAAATTGATATAATATATATACTTCGATAGGGTACAGTGATAAGCGACAAGTGAGAAGCGAAAATTCCTAAGGATTTTGAAATAACAGAATGGCTACTAATATTTAAATTCGTTCTCTGCTCTAGCACCCTCAAGTAATCCGCCCTTAGACCGTGATGTTTTCCTATGCCTTAGCTTATTTTTCTGTTAAATGCAATATGTTCAGTCAAAAAATTGGTGGGTAACTAATAAAAGTAATCTTCAATGCAATATGTTCATTCGAAAAATTGTTGGGTAACTAATAAAAGTAATCTTCAAGTTTTTAGTATCATTTTTTTCATTTCTAAGTTTACCATGTTTAATCAACCCTTATTCATTGCATGTAGGTATAGATGGCCCACGGTAAAAGTTGAGAAATGGCTATGAACGTAATTGAAAACAATCCTTCAAACGCCAATGAAAATATTAGTATAGACAAGGACGGCATCGAACGAACACCTTTCTTTATGAGCAGTCTAATGCGGGCAGCGGGTTTCTTTCCAGCCATCCCTCCCTACCTTTCCTTTTGGTGCAAATGACCTTAGCTGTCGGTCGCCACCTCCAAATATTGTTATCCTTACTGGGGCAAGGAATTTCTCACAAGGCCTTAAACAACAAGCCCCGCGAGACCTAAGTCGGAAGACAAGGAATTGCAGAGAAGAGCTGAACAAGAGTCTGTGACGTTGATTTTTCACTCCTAATAGCTCGGAAATAAGGCGAAGGAATTAGGAACAGATACAAATATAGAGAATAGATAGAATATAGAGAACAAGATAGAAAAAATACGATTCTCTTTATTTTTTAAACTACGTAATCTATATGAAGATCCTTCATTATGGAACTGGCGTAAGTGAAAGACCGGACCGGAAACAAAGATCATCATCGCATACTGCGGAAATCTGCGTTCTCATATCTTAACCTATTCATGAATTGCCATGCGAAAAAAATCCTCTGGTCTGTGAATCGAACCACGGACATTTGGCTTACCGGGCCACTGCTTATACCACTAACTACGGTAAATATAATTGGTTCCTGAATACCCATGGCAGTTTTACCGAGGTTCATGGTGCTAGATACTGATAATGCAAAATAATCGACAATAATTGAAAATAAATGAGTCAGTCCATATGGGTCTCTTTAGTTTTTAAACTATCGTTCTCTATACGTGAATTTCCATAAGATAAACTGCACTGGACCATGGATCGAAGTACGAACCTTTTGGTTTACGGGCCACTACGCAGACCACTACGCTATCTAGGTTCCTGAATACCAATGGCAATTGTATCGAGGCTCATGGTACTAGATGTTGATGGTGAGTCGTAATCTACAATTCTTAAAAATGAGCCCATTCAAGATCAAGAGTTTTCATATCCGCAACTGAATTTTGCGAGCTGGTCGACGTGATAGTATAATAATATTACAAAAAAGAAATGTTTTGTTATTACAAAAAACAGTTTTTCTCTCGGAAATTTCTCAAAAAACAAATTCTTTGCTTTGATCATCTATCCGTAGCCCACGTATGTAGCCTACGATCTATCATTCTCCTTACTTTTAAAGATCGCAGTGCTGCTATCGGATTTTGGTGGCAATTTTCTGAACTTGTCTCGATATTGTTGCAGTTATGCTGCGCATATATAAGGCTGCAATTTCACTCACTGACTGACTGATTCATCACAATTCGCAGCCCAAACTGTGATAGGTGGGGGTATATGGCTTATTGGACGTAAAAGTAAAAAAAAATTCATCGGGAGAAAAAATCTGAAAACTTGAAAAAAGCGATCATTTTTCGAGATATATCGACTTGAATTAACATGGGAGCCTTATGGGACTAAAACTTTTTCGCTTTTATTTTGTGCTTTTAAACGTCAGAGGAACATGATATTCAATGGACATAAAGAAGATTTTTTGGTCGATTTTTTGGTACGGTTGTTATGGCGACCAATTGATATTTAGTATTTTTTATCAATTTTTGAACGTTTTCTATGCTTTTCTTATGGAAAAAGTTTAGGAATTTTTTTGACCAACTTGCAATAATCGTAGGACAAATTCCTTGAAATATAAGGTGGATGATTTTTTGTTTGATTTTTTGGCTATCTTGAAATTTTCATACGTCGAAACAATTCCGAGGAATAAACGATTTCGATTTAACATTGTCGTGAAGGGCGAATTTTCAAACTCGGATTTCGGCGTTGAGACATGTGCCATATGAAAATTTGGAATCTCCTAGAAAAACCGTTTAGGGTTCTCCGAACCCTACCGTTTCAGCCTGCTTTCCCCGTAACCCTCTTGGTTAATTCATAATTAAATTCCGAAAAATATCCTGCACGCCAAAAATCATTGACGCCATTTTTTTGTGGAGCATACAATCTTGAATATCTTAGCAACCGTTTCAGCTAGATGAATAAATTTTTCAGGGTATTACTTTTATCAAAAAAGTCAACTTTTGCAATGATGATCATTCCGCTCGATCGAGTCATGTGCGAGTTATATCGATACTAGTCTCCTTAGTTACACTTTATTCGCTAATAACTTTGTTGTTAATGAAGGTATGAATATGAAAGTCAGATATATAAAAGCTGATAATGTGTTTTATCCGACAAAAGTTAAATCAAGTGGATCGAATGGTTAGAGCCGAAGTAATTATCGATCTTAGTGTGCATTCGATAGATCCCTTTTTTAGACTTATTTACATAGCTACGGGGATATAAATTTTAATATATTGGTAAGATAGAAAAGCTCTATGCACACATGCAAATAATTTTGATGGGTAACGATTCCTAATGAAAATATATCGATATGAAATTATATCGATAGGACTCATTTTCTCCTTTGCTATTGACCGTACCTCTCCGATATTTTCAGGGTAGTACCTGATCGGTAATATAGATGTTTCGTTATAATAAGGGCTCCATGGCAACTATAGTTATCATTAAATATCGACATTTAATTTCAATGTAAATTGATGGCTGACTTTTCGGGCTGTCCTAGGCGGAGGTGGCGCTTATGTTCTTTGAGCCGCGTGTCTATAGTCGCAGAGCATTGGATGGAATGCAAAAATACTGTTAAGTTTGACGACACCAAGATGCTCTGCCGATCCAATGGCTTTTGGGATCGACTCATTAAAGAGTCTATTGAAATTAGACTGTCTAAGAATACCATCAATAGAGACTCCGGATATGCTCTGAGCAGCACCTGGAAACCTGTGCTCAAGACTATACAAAAGGCTAGGCAAAACCACCAATCAGAGCATGCCGCTGACGACAGCCAATCAGCAGTCACCTGACCACCAGAGTGATTGTATATAAGCAAGTCAAATTCTCACTCGACATTCACAGCCCTGTGGACGATGACCGAGTCGGACATCGAAACGTTGGCAGATATGGAGTTCCTGACCCGGTGGCGATCCCGAGAACTCTTTACCAAGTCCATTCGCCGGGAAAGCACGAAATCTTTCTCCTATATGTTATGCCTGTTGCATATTTCTTTACCAACGCTGAAATTTGGGGTTAGGGAGACTACATCCTCACGTAATTCATCGTTTAAGAATGCTTTACATTATATGGGATTCAATTAGTCGGGAATCAATATCTAATAAAGCTCGCGTAAGGCGTCACGACAAATGAATGCCATAACCAAAAATTGAGTTAATTCGGCGAAGACAATTTACTGTGAATATGTAATGATTATGAAAAAATCTTGCGCGACCTGTTATGATAGCTGTGTTACGCTGATTTGCGTTGGTGGCGCCATCTATACAGTGATAATAAAAATATATTTTAGAATATCTATTTTCATGTGTATTGTTAATAAAAAAAATTTTCGTGCATGTTGATACTTTTGTGTCCCGATACTTCGCGTTCATATTGCCATCTCCCACCTCACAAATAAGAGCAGGTTTTAGAATAGCTAATTTTATGGCTGTTTGTGAAAATAATTTACAGGCCAGGTGATAGCTATCTTTCACATTATTCCGCGCTCATATATTTATGAATAGATGAACAGTTATGATGAGTATGAATTGTCGCATTTTTATAAATAAACCTCAAGGAATATGCGAATGTTGGATTTTTGAGGACAGAGCGTTTGAGCTTCTCTCGGTTTAAAGGTGGTAACATTTAATAGATCCGCGCTTTTTGCATTTCTGTCTTCGAAATTAACTTGATCGGCTGGGCATTGGTGCTTGGAATTGGTCTCAGTCCGATAGTAAAAAAAAGCTGTTATATTTTTTAAAGTATGTTGGGTTCAAACCTTCATAATCAGAAAGAGAAAAGCTACAATTCTGGGACAAGGGTCAAAATACGAAAAATCGGCGATATTTCACAAGTGCATCCGTCGTTAATTTTATATTTTTCTCCATTACGTAAATATTCAATTCAAAACGGTCATAACGCTTATATCATCGTGGTTACTAAGACGACGTTAAGTATTGTTGAGAGCGAAAGAGGGTATCTTCCGTCTATTTCATCTATTACAACGATATAGTAAGTGTTTTCTTTCCCTTTTCAAGCAACTTATGGACCCAATACTCGAAAACGCGTGACACAAACATGTTCCCACCCCCCTCCCAAACCCGCTTGATGAAATCAAGCGCCCATCGACTCGTTTAACTTATAATTCTGAATAAAAATCGGAATACGGTTAGAATCATAATGAAATTGTAAGAATATAGCATTGTCATCTGGTTCTAAGTTATCGTGAAAATTTCAGTTTGATAGCTAATCGGATAGTCGGTTAAAATTGAGTTGCAAGATCACCGACAAGATGACAAAACAACAAATCAAGTATATGTGAGAGGGTGATAATCCAAGGTAAACAAGCGACTTATTTTTCTATACAGAGTCAGGAACAGAAATTAGGCAAAAAACAAAGGAAATCAATTAAATATTTATTGGTGCAGAGAATTACATTAGCAAAGGAGGCGTTTATGAACAGAAAGGAGCTTCTGAGAGGATCGTTGTGTAAGAGTTTAAAGAAAAGGTTAGTGAAGAGTTTGATTTGGAGTGTAGCTCTCTACGGTGCGGAAACGTAGACATTGAGGAAAGAAGACGAGAGAAGATTGGAGGCATTCGAGATGTGGGTATGGAGAAGAATGGAAAAGGTGAAGTGGACGGAGAGGAGGAGGAACGACGAAGTGCTGGATATGGTTGGCGAGGAGAGGCAGCTTTTAGATGAGATACGGAGGAGGCAGAAGGTATGGATGGGAGGAGTACTTGGCGGGGAGGGGATGTTGAAAATGGTGTTAGAGTGTAGAATGTTAGGGAAACGAGGGAGAGGAAGGAAAATAATAGGCTTTTTAAAAAGATTGAAAGGGAGTAAGCCTTACAGTGAAGTGAAAAAGGCAGCGCTGGAAGGAAAGGGAGGCTCCCAGATCACTTCTTTAGTACTCCATGGAAACCTACCTTAATCGGTAGAATACTGTAATAATAATTTGATATTCCACTTGATGTCAGCATAGAATAGTGACTCACTCATATCCCTTCGCCATCAAGTCTCTGTACGTTTATTTTATGAGTGCGCAATTTCAGTGCGTATTTGTTTGGTAAGATTATCGCTTGTACCCATTGCCTTCTCACTCCCTCATATAAATGCTACAAAAAAGAAGGACGCGGTGTTTCGGCAAGGCAAGGTGACAAACAGTCAACACAGAGGAAGATAAAATGATCGAGCGTCGGCTCGGAGTGAGCGAGACAGATTCTGGCGGATCAGCCACTAATCCAGGGATCGCACGAAATGGGAGCATTGTGCGAGACTATTTCGTTCGAGTGTTTCGCTTCCCCACCCCTTCCACTGCTCCCTTGTCGAGACTTAATCCCACTCTAATGCCGGATTAAAACTACTACGCAGGGGGACTCAGAAGACGAGAGACTGCCTATAAAAGGAATTATCTCCTCCCTTATTCTTCTTCTCTCGCCTTCGGCCACGGCTCCGTTTCCCCTCAGTTTGCCTGGGGCCTTCGATAGGGCACGTTACACGTGGCTATATCGGAATAAATGTAGTTTTTACGGCCGGATAAAGAAGTGATTGACGATGAACTATATATATCTAACCAGAAAATTAGCTACCGAGGATATTGTGTTCGTAAACTCTCGGATCCTGAGCGGAAACGAATTTTCGGTCATTAGGATTTTGTTCGGCGATTAATAACAACTTAAGGATACAGCTCATGGATTATTTTGCTCTCAAGGGACACGACCTATTTAAATTACCTTGACTGAAATTCCCTGCCGTATTCATCTCTTAAGTTCCAAGAACTCCAAACAGACAACAGTGAAATCCGGATGAACTTATTCCACGTAGACGAAAACTTCCTCAGACTAATGCACCGTGGAGGTGCTTCGGAAAGCACCAAAATTGTAAATTTTATGGTCTTTTGTAATAGCTGCAACAAGGTCCACAAATGATTTTTTTTAATATTTCCCGAATATATTCGAAAGATTCTACTATTAATTTTTTCTTAGTCAGATTTTTCATTATTTCAAATTTTAAGACTAATTCGTTATCATTTGAATCAAGTTTGACGTTTAAGAACCTTATTTAAAATTCATCATAGTAACACAGAAATATCTTTTCAGTCCTCCCTAAACTTTAATTTAAAATATAAACTTTTCAGGTTGCTCATTAGTAACATTTTAACTATTAATAAATTAAACTTAAAATGCCCTATTTATGCCGGACAACTCCCAAATGTAAAGACAACGAAAATACAAACATTTATTATGATAACGTTAAAAAATGACAAAATATTACGAAATTGCAATTGATTACGACCGTATTGTAATTATTGGATGGTATTACGTATAACAATGTCATCATCTCCATTAATTGTTCACTTCATTAACCTATTTTCTCTGAGGTATTTTTAACACCTCTGTTCCCTCCAGGGTATATGTTGATGGCAAAGCTGTAATTTTGTTTGAAAATATATTGGAAAAAACGCTCTTTTACGCTGTTCTGCATTTATTTTGCAAGCAATGACTTCAAATTGTGTATTGATATTTTAAAAAGGTTAGCCAAACCCTTTAAAAAATACTCAAGCAAATACCTAATGGCCACGAATGTTCACTGGCCATGTGGGTACATCCAAATACTACTTCTCAGAGGGCATAAATATTTAATGCACTACCTCCAACGTGCGTGACCAGGAAATAATTTTTTTTCAAACTCTTTTCATAACATGTGATGGCTTTGAAGAAAACAGGTCGTTCCTTATGAAACAAAAACGCATCCCTAACATAATTTTGCCTTAAAACACTTTCCCCTTCGGATATCCATCATCAAAATCATCAATTTTACAAATATGTGTTCATGATCATACAATATCTGATATTCTGCGGATGTTTCTAAGCACTGAAAACGGTTGGGATTGTATTGAAAGCTGTAGATATTAAACGACTTCTTTTGTTACTGGGCAATTGTGATAAGTAATTAGAACTCATTTAGCATTACCTCTTTCATATTCCAGTTCACATTCATATTCGAGTCAGTAGGTAAAATTATGACTATTTACGTGTACATAGAATTCAACATAAAATACCATAACAATTGTCTCATATTTAAAACAATACAGCATTGAATCAAAGACCTAACTCGTTTGAAAGATGGCTGATAAATTATACATTAATTTATGACATTTACTTCGTATCTCGCCGGAATAACAATTAGCGCGGCCGATTTTTATTAAAAGTCTTATATGAGCTAATCTTCTCTGCCACATTCAGATCACTTCTGGTCTGAACCATAAGTAGTGTAACCTAAACTGGAATAAGCGTAAAATGAATCGCATACAACGGCTAAAATTTCAATACAAACAAGTGAGAATAAATAAGCTTTCTGCATATATACATCTTGATGGAGGGTAATCGGCCTTTTTACACGCAGGAACACCTGGTGCATTTGGAAATTTAATTATAAACAGACTGTGACTATACTAATTTCGATACCTCAAATGATCAAGCGTAAATATCAATTTAAAAATTATTGTGGGAGAATAAAAAAAATATTTCGAATAAAAAATTAATTACTCATATACGAGGTGTGTTCACAAAATATCGCGACTTTTGTGTTTTTTCAAAAATTATTTATGTATTCATGAATATCTATTTTGTCCCCTTCAAAGTAATCCCCATGAGATATTATACACTTGTGCCAACGGTTTTTCCAATCTTCGAAGCACTTCAAAAAATCATTTTTTTTTATCTTGTTCAGCTCCTCCTTCGATGCCGTCTTTATCTCGTCAATCGTAGCGTAACGTCGTCCTTTCATGGGTCTCTTCAGTTTAGGGAACAAGAAAAAGTCACAGGGGGCCAGATCTGGGGAATACGGTGGCTGCGGCATCATTAGTGTGTTGTTTTTGGCCAAAAAGTCGCGCACAAGCAACGATGTGTGAGCAGGGGCGTTATCGTGGTGCAAAAGCCAATTTTTGTTCTTCCACAAATCCGGGCGTTTCTGGCGGATTGCTTCGCGCAAATTGCGCATAACTTGCAGGTAATATTCCTTATTGACCGTTCTACCCTGTGGCAAGAACTCATAGATATTCATGAATAAATAAATAATTTTTGAAAAAACACAAAAGTCGCGATATTTTTTGAACACACCTCGTATTCTGATCCAGTTCTGGACCAAAGAATTTCAAACGGCTAATTTCTTGATCCGTATTTCAGATCGGACTCCAGCACGAACATTTTTGTCCCAGCGGCCTTAACAGAGGCGAGAAACGCTTCAGGTTACCAGAAAACTCCCGGAAGAGCCAGTAATTGATTCATACACGCTCATGAGCCAATGAAGGCTAGAGAGGAAATCTCAATTAAATCTAGACAGGAAGAAAAATAAAAGACGTTTGCATTCGAAATGAAAGAATTCCAGAATAGTATTGGATGGAGAAGAATGGTGGGGAAGAGCTGAGGTAGATAGCTAGTGCCTAATGAAAAGAGTGGGGTCGCAGGAGGTGAGTTAGGGGAAGAAGGAGGAAATTACAGAGGTGGAACGACTTAAGGGCTTTAAAAACTCTTGAAAGGGAATCCCCGTCGCGGAGAGCGAAGGAAAGTGGGCGCAATTAAACAGATGGGAGGAGAAGAAAGAGACAAATGAAATTCGACTTACGGGCTACAACGGGTTCACGGGTGCTTTGGCGCCTTGGGGAGGAAGAGGCACGAATCACATAGCGAAGAGCTGTAGGGGAAAAAATATATTATTGATAAAAAAATTTCTTCATTCTATTAGCTGTTTTCTATAAATAAAAGTTGTTGATGAAGGAAGTGATTTTTCCAATTCAAGTCAATGAAACATAATATCTTGAATGATTCAGCGTAACGTTTCACACAATACCGCCTAGCTACATGAAAAATAAATGTTAAACGTCAAAGGTGTTAGTAAGGGACAATTTCCTTGAGCGAATAAATATTTGTCCATCTTTCTATCTACTTATTTTATCTTTTTGGGTGAAACAGTATTTTTTATTTCATTTCCATGTCATTATTGAATGATTAATCATTTGTGTTGAGCTTTCGTGTCACACATAAGTGATTTGAAAACAGTAAGGATATTAAATTACATGCGTACTTTTTGACGCTGTCACCACCAGCGGTCACTACCAAAAAAGGCTTTTGTTGGATGCACGATAGATAAATAGTAATTTTTGTAAAATAGTATTCATCCCAAAAAATTCTTCCATACCTTTTATCTCCAAATGTATCTTCAATATTGCGAAAAAATCGAGATTTATAAAGAAAACTTAAATACTATTAATAATAAAAAATCTGAATTCTTGCAAACTTCCTGAAAACATTTTTGGCAGTCTTCGCACATCCCATTCATTGTAATTTGGCAGCAAAAGAGTTGTTTAATGAAATGTATTTTCAATAATACTCAACAAGATTATGGATTCCACAATCAATATTCAATAGTCATTTATCAATCACCAGGGTAAGGATTTTTAAATTGTGCTGAAAGTAGCCAGGAATATTACCATGAGTGAAATGATAATTTTGCATTGCCGGGTTATGTCTCTTGTGTATTTTCGCAGACCATTCATTGAATATTGATTTATTTACTAGTCTATCAACTTCCAGGAGTCCATTTGCTTTTAAAAATTGAAAACCGTAATAAATAGTGATTATAGAATTTTCGATGAATCATCATCAGCATCTATTACAGTTTTTTTATAAAAAACGATTCAATATAAGCCAATTCTAATTCGCTTTTGATATACGAAACCAGTAAGTACACGAATATTCAATGAATGGTCGGCTACAACTGCACAAGAGACATAGCCCGGCAATGCAAAATAATAATTTGAAAAAAATTGGGACGGACACGAGAGAGAATTAAATAAACGGGCCAACATAAGAGAAACAGGGCATGACGGCGGACACAATCTATCGGGGAAACTCCATAAAATGAGCCATACCGAGAAGCTCGGAAATGCTGAGGAACGAGAAGCGAAGATGACGAGGATATATAATACATGCATCGTCCCATGACAGGTATATGCGTCACTGTTTGGCGGGAGGAGAGAGAGAGAGAGGAAGGGAATGGGAGAACATGGATAAGTAGAGCGGAAGAGAGAACGACGCAAACAGATGTGAGGCAAACGAAAATGTGGAAGTGAGGCGAAAAGGGTGAAGGGAGAAGATGAGAGAGAGAGAAAACAATTTATTTCGTAATCCCAAAACAGAATATTGAACAAAAATTTTTCACATACTCGGAGGCTACTCAGCCTCATATGAGCATTTTATAAATTTAAAAGTGAAAAACGTATTGCGCAAATATGCCAGTATTTAGCGGACCATTTTTCAAGGAATACAATCAAAACAAGAAATGATAAACTGATACAAGAAAATCAATGGGACAGTACATAAAGATTTTTTACATAAAGAGAAGATACAAGATTTTTTAATGTGTACAACGCGATGGTACGGATGATGGCTCAGTGAGCCGAAACGCGTTGTACGCATTAAAAAATCTTGTGGAAAAGTGCTACGATCTTTTATTTATTTAAATCTCACTCTTTCCGTCGTGTACCACATACCCACACACTTACAATAAGTTAGTTATTTTTCATTTGACCACCAAAATATTTACTAGAAATAATTTATATGGCAAAACAACGTTTGCCGGATCAGCTGGTAAATATATAAACTAATACAACAACTTAACATTGACTTAATACAAATATACCCAACATAATACCGAATACCGAACGGAGATGAAGGAGAAAGAGAGGGAGAATGTAGAAGGGTATGAGGTGGAGAGGGCCGGAGAGGATATGTGCAGTGGCTTCGAAGGAGTGTGCGAAGACAGTGAGGCTTGATCGAATACGTGCCGGGAATTTCCGCTCTCCGCCCACCCTCTTATCCCCTCCCCGCTCCCGTGTTTGACTGCCGGAATCCGAATGCCTCCTCTACTCATGCTGACTCGTGTGCTCGCAGATTGAGGGCGTAAACCACTGTCGCTCGAGAGTCAACCACCTCTTAACTACAAGTCTAAAATCGTAGAGGAAATTTTTATCCTCATGATTTTTACTAGTGCGAACTATGTGCTCTGATTTACTCGCACAGCTTATATCATAACCCATGAATACGAATAATATGAACCCATGAAAAATTGGAACTTGGATTTCATGACTTTACAGGATTTTTGCATTTTCCTTTGATCGAATGAAAAGATGTGCCTTAATCGGCTGGATGTTCAACCACAGAAGTTGTATGACGTGACGTAACAAATGGTAATGAAAAAATGACGCAAAGGGTTCGTCGGACGTAGTCAAAAGTAGCACTACGGGGTTAGGGAGCATGAAATTCACCTATGTACTAACTTTGGTTGCAATCCGTGCATCCATATGGAAACGTATGGACATGCTAACAGACATCCTCTTTTATACACACAGAAGATGATATCACAAAAGGACTTACAAATTGAATTTGGTTAATACCAATATCTCATTTACTCGCGTAGTTTTTAAATGAGCCATCAACATATTATCAGCCGTGAGGTTTCATCGTTAGTTATGTGTCTTGTGATTAATTGGTGGCTAATATTGACTGATATAGATAAATTGATTTCTTTAACGCATTATGATATGTTATTATATGAATCAGATGATGAAATTTTCAATGGTGGCTAAAACTGCGTGTGGGAGTAATAATTTTGTTTCTCTTAAAATTAATCCATCACATGGAAGGTAATAATATATATATAATTATAGAGATTAATTTTTCTTCTCTGTCTGGAAACTGGCATTAGCACCTGTTTTGGGCCCTATACGTCGAAAAACTCTTCTTAAAGTGAAATTCCACAGAGGAGAGAAAAATATTCCCAGACCGAGGAACGAACTCGAATGTCTTTCTCCTTTTCAAGGCAAGCCATCAAAATGTCACCGGAGAAAAAGATGCATCGTTACTTTAAGTGATAGAGGACCTGGAATGAATGCGGGGGATCCAAGTATGAATGAAGGGAAAAATAATATTTTTCCCTCAGTGGAATGTTTGCTCAAAATGTGAATTTGGGGGTACTATGTAGGATACTGCAGCGTGGGCCACTTCGTGGTTATCTCCTTGACTAATCTTACTAAGGGAAATGAAAACTTAGTCGTGTTCTTGACAAATGTTTATTGCAGGAGGATGAACTACTCCGAATGAGTGCCACAGAAAGTATCTGTAAAAATGTTAACAATACGCAAAATATAAGTAACGATTCCTCCGCTGCAAAAAAGCTCAACAATCGCCCACTGAATCAAATCCGCTCATCTAGTACTATTGCTATCTGAATGAGCGGATTTGATTCGGTGGGCGATTGTTGAGCGTTTATGCACTGGAGGTGTCGATAAGTGATACTATCACATAAAAAATGGAATAGCATTGCTATCTGGCAACATGCTTGGATAAATCCTTGCTCCTTATTCTCCATTGAAACTCATGGACGAATCAAGAACGCCTATTTTATAACAAGCAAAAAGTATCTTAAACTATTAATGAAAAAAGGAAACTACAGTTGTATCAGAAAGGAAAGACAATGGCAGGTTCCACAATTTATTAATTACTGCGGCCGGTTTCGATTACATATTATCATCATCAGGCACTTTTTATATAATTATTTCCCTCTTGACTACTATATACGTGGAAATAATTCTATTAAAAGTGCCAGATGATGATGCAATGTAATCGAAACCGGTCGCAGTAATTAATAAATTGTGGAACCTGCCATCGTCTTTCCTTCTAATACATCATGAAGGAGTTCCATCATGTTTCGCCTGATACGATTGAATTTAGGAAATTACAGTTCGGAGCATAAAATACATTGTACTCCCCATACAGCATGAACGAGTTGGTAAAACTTTCCAAGGGAGGCTGTCATGATATGTGGGTGTAATCTTTTTGTTTTTCTTGAAACTAACCTATCGGACGGAAGGTGATAACACTGAATAAAACTGTTGAAGCTGCTTCTTTTAAATCTTGTCTAGAAACCGACACGAGCACTCACTTAGAAACTTTTAAACCCACGATGTATCCTCTCGAGACGAGCAATTACTCCGTAAGGATGGAATGGAAAACTTTTCTCCCCAACCACGCACTGCTCTATCCGACAGACTTTACTGCGGGCTTTTAACCTCAAATAGGGTTTCGGTGAAGTAAATTATTAGGCCGGTGCGAGTATACTTCAGTGAACCGAGAAAACTCACCCTCGAGCTGGAGAGACATGGCTCTAAAGCCGAAGTACGCCATTAATGGACGTTCGGTCTCTCTAAACATAATCATATTTTTATTAAAATAATACAGCCTCTTTCAGCGTGATAAAATCCTAAGCTTATTCATTTTATAGGAATAGATAGATTTATTATTGAGAAGGAGAAAGAAGGAATTCCGTATTTAAAGCAGTAATGTGTATAATTAATTTAAATGCCAACGACTTAAACGGTTATAGCTAGCCAATTACAGCGATCATTATATTCCTAGATTATTTATGAATTATGGACAGGATATTGGTGCTACGGATAGATGTAAAATTTGCGTGGTAGTACGCATTCGATCTTCATTCAGAAAGGCAGGATGTTTTGAAAAATTATGATTGTTTTCAACGATTTCATACCCGTATGCGAGTATAATTACAAGCAAGTCTTGCGTGAGGCGGTTACATCTTCCTTCAAGACTAAAAGCGCTTAAAAAAACTATATAAATACTATTCCCTCATAAGGCTTTTTACATAAATTCAAAGCCAGATTCTCAGAAAATAAATTATATTTAGGATAAAAAGTTAACAGAAGTAAGGGTTGAAAGTAAAAGTTAGCTATAGAGCTGTTCTGAGCAAAAAACGCATCAGGAAATGAATTAGCAAATAGAAAATTAGGAGGAAATGCAAATAATGTGAACTTGCTAATTTCAAAAATGTACTTTCACTTAATTTTTGGTTGAAGCTTCCACGGGCCATTACAGCGGATTTTTGCTACTTCGATGTACCCCAAGGAAATATTCGATATTTTCCTCTTAGGACAATATTGAATATTCACCACTTAAGTTTACAGGAGAGATCCGAGCTACTACCACAGTTTTCACTTTTTTTTAATTAAATTTGTAACAAATTAAGTACAATTTTATCCGTTTTAACATCATCTTCAATAAGGAAATTAGTGTCATAACGGCAAAGCTACATTTGAAATAACTTTTATCGATAAATATGAACCATACCTGAAAGGTACTACTCGCAGGGAAGATTTTTATTCCTGATTGCTGCAGTGGCTCCAGAAAGGACTGCCAAGTTAGCTGGCGAGTCATTCAGTGGAACCCATTACGGATAAGTAGGGCAGGAGAGATAATTAAGGGGGCATTCTTCTAGACTCTATGCCCAAGAAACGTTCCCTTCCGGCCCAAAGCATATTTTTGGTTTCAATGCAAATGAGATACTTTCCCTTGGCATTAGCTCCAAAAAGTTGGGAATGATTGAGGATGGGTGAACTCGTTTTTTTGTAAGAAACATTTGAATTGCTTCCCAGTTATATCACTCACTGAATGCTAAAGCCAAAAGATTAGTTTGGGTGGGTCAGAGGGGTAAAGATCGCGCACAGGAATAAGGAAGATGCGTCCAAGACCACATTTACACATGTAAAAGTGACTTGAGATAAACATTAGGATTTTTTCGTATGATTGCTAATAAATTGAAACGTACCCAATTCGCAGTCATGAATACTTTGTAGTCGCCGAAATGAGACAAAAGCAATGACACTATGGAAACAAATTAATTCTTGCAATGAAAGAGCGGGCAAACAAGAGGGCAATACATCAATGTGTCGAAGCACTAGCAGGAAAATAGTTATTCAATTTAACTGCAAATCACTGTAGCTTCCCTTAGCAACGTCAGTCGCGAAATATTTGTTACATAATGCTTCCAAACTTTCCTCGAATACTCCCTCCTCTGATTTTAGAAGGACGACGGTGACAGAAGCATACTTTAGCTTGTTACCGAAATAGACTCAAATTCTCTCGCGGTCGAGTTTTTCCCTGGGGGAAACAGAATCACACGTTCCTAACGTGGGAAAGAGAAGTGGGAGTGAATTATGAGAAGAGCTGTTATAAGATTTTCCTCTGACAGTCTAATCTAATAAAATCTATGTAATAACTAACAAGGTTGAAGCAGGTTTTCGGAAATATTAAAAATAGCACACCCGCAATATCTCAGGATTTTCAAAAGAGAGTGAAATAAAATGTAAGAGAATTAAAAAATGTTACATTTAATATCAAATTTTGAGTATCGTTTTCCAAAAAATGAAAACTGTTAAGTTATTTTTACGTGTCTATTGTCTTCGTCTGGCCACTGAAATATATCAGTATCAATCATTCATCAATACAGCATGAATTATTCAATTTCTATTGATGAATTCTTCTCGGGTTCTCAGCCAGGTTAATTCTGTCGTATAAACGTCGCGACGTTTCGAGAGACGACTTGTCTCCCATCGTAAAAAAGGTAATGGTACACGTCCGCCTCCGCTGGAGGAATGAAGATAAAATGATATGCTCCAAATAAATGCGGATTTACCAAGTTACAATGTCTCAATTTTGAAGCTATGTGTTACAGAGAGCAGGGTGTATATCAAACCGAGTTGTGGGAGGTTGAAGAGAGGCCAAGTAATAAGTCTGCCGCTGCAGGAAGAGTGTTGTAAGGAGGATATACTCCGGACATGTGTGTTATATACAATGTCAATGTCATTATTATTAAGCTATGTATTTTAGAGAGAAAGAGATGATTACAATCGAATTGTGGGAGGTGGAAGAGAGGTTATAGAATACATCCATCGCTGCTGGAGGAGTTGTGGCAGGAGGATTTGCTACGGATGTGTGTGGAATTTACAAAGTATCAATCTATTTATTTTGAAGCTATGCGATGCAAAGAGCAAGATATAATCCTAACCGAATTGTGGGAGGTTGGAGAGAGGTTATGGAATACGTCCGCTGCTGCTGGAGGGTCGTAGGGAGGGGGAGGCGGAGGTTGTGTTCCGGAGAGCAGGCGTTCCAGCGCTGGACCCTGACGTCACTAGCGACCCATCCTCGGAGCATCCAGCCCCGCTGGGACTGCAGAGAGCGCCTCCTGGGACCCGGTTATTGATTCCTCTCTCCCCGTTGGCATTCCACCCCCGCCCCCTCCCACTCCCTCCATACCTCTCCTCCCCCTCCTCTTTGCCCCCCTCCCCAAGTACTACTTACGCCCCCGCCAACGGGACTGCACCACAGCTCCTCCGACCGCGAGCCAGTAGGTACCTATCCATGACCCACACGTCCTCAGCAAAATTTCCCAATTCTCTCCTCAAAATTCTTACTACTCCGTTCCGTGAATTTTGGAAAATAAAGTTGGTGTGTGATGCTCCCGCGGTAACCTAACGTTCAGAAATTAACGTCTTTGTTAGACAAATTTCTGATTAATGGCGTTATTTTCTTTCTCTTGACCTCAATTTTTAACGTTGATTAGCGTCTTAGAATGTAAGTCTCCAAGAATTAAATGCACAGTTTTTTACCAACTTTTCAATATATTTTTATTGATTCATTGGGTTTTTTTGGATGAATATGATTTGTTACAATATATATTCATAGAAAAAAGCCCTGATAAAGGTATAAATATATGCCAAAACTTAGGCCAAAAAATTTTTGCAATCAAATTCTTAAAGACCGACGCTCCACGACACTAACCAAAGAGAAAAAATTCTCGCTTTTCGAACAAATTTCAAGATTCATTTTACTCCACATCAAGATCCTAGAGTCTAGCTTCGGCATAGTGTTTCCGAATGTAATGTAAAATTTTTCAAGTAATAATTGTTATTGAAAAATTTCTAGCCGATAGCAGAAATAAACTGCCATTTTCAGCATGTAAATGCAAACCTATATTCCAAGATAGTTCTATATTTGCCGCAATATTATAGTATTTTTCTTAGCCATTGGAAATACTGGTCTCCATAAGGTTGTGATCCCTATTCTCTTTTTTAAATATTTTTCGGTCTAACGATAATTCTACCTCATCTTCAATATATTATAACAGAGTTTTTTTTATAAAAATAGCGTAGCGTATATTCCAGTATTTATAAACATTTTTCGTGTAGTAAAACAAATATTTCCCGGAAAATATGAATAAAAATTTGTGAATTCAACTTTAGTTTCTTTAAATACATTCTATGGGGAGTGAATTCCATTTATTGAGGCGGTCAGTCGGTATGAGACAAATAAAAAAAAGCATTTTGCAAAATTGATAAAAATTACATACTTCGCGTCGCGATCCGATCACTTTAAAAATAATCACGCCTCAGATACAAAATACTGGATTTGAAAGGCGGCTATGTAATAAAGGATATCGTCCAAGAATAAAGTACCTAGATACGCTTACTGAAAGCAGTGATTACAGCGCTTAAGTAGACATGACAGCGCAATAATGCAACGCGAAAAAAATATCTCTGTGTCTAACTATTCCCCATGGACGATGGTTGGGGGTAATACGTTCGAAGGGGGAGCGGCAGAGTAAGGTTTGCGGAATCCGTGGGCCTTGGAGAGAGAATATGGAAGGGTACTAGGTAGCGGGGAGGAGGAGAGGCAAATGGGTAATGCGGGAGCGGATGGGGAATGGTGGTGCGAGGTTTGGGAAGGGGTTGGCCGGAGTCCCAGGATTCCGTCAGGGGTTGCGGAAAGCGGAAGGGGGTTGGCGAGGAGGTGGTGCCGTCGAGTCTACCTCGATTCGGAATCGGGGTGTGGGAGGTTGGGATTCGCGGCGTTGGAAGTGATTTCTTCTTTTTTTTCTGCGAGGGGAGTTGATTTATTTTTCGGGCTGGACACTCGAAATCGACGCGCGCGTACAGCCTTGCCGGAGAAATCGCGAGCGAGTAGAAACGTGAGAATGAATGAATCGTAGGGTCGCCGGAAAGGGGGTGAGGGAAGTTTTTATTCCGTGAATCAATAACATTTATTCTAGTCCAGACAATTTATTGCTCCGACACATAAGATAAAGCAAAAGGAATACTGTGCCTAGCAGAAAGGTACGACAAATATTGAGTGAGCGGTGGTACCTTTATCCGTGAATCAATAACATTTATTCTACTTCCAACCATATATTGCTCTGACAGGAAAGATAAAGCAAAAGAAATATTGTACCAAACAGATGGGTAAGAGAAATAT
Organism: Ischnura elegans; assembly: GCF_921293095.1. Classification (NCBI taxonomy): domain Eukaryota; kingdom Metazoa; phylum Arthropoda; class Insecta; order Odonata; family Coenagrionidae; genus Ischnura; species Ischnura elegans. Next base: position 63,086,366 of record NC_060249.1, on the reverse strand, counting down.
TTTTTCCTTTGGGTGATGTGTGACGAAAATAGAGAGGAGCTTTCCTCGTTGCTTAAATTTTACTTATCCGTCCTTTCATGGAAAAATTGTAAAAAAAATAGATAGTAGGGAGTATGTAGGGTTCAAAGTGATTCCTTTTTTTCAGCAAGAGAGGAGTAATGGAGGATGATTTATTTGTCGGACGGACTGCTAGTATTCGGCTCGCGCTGAAAGCCTCGCACGCGTAATTGCGAGTGAATGGGAACGCGTGAACGAATAAATGAATGAATCAAGACTCACCGTATGGTGGCTCACTTACGTGATGACAGGCGGGAAGTGAAGTAGTTATATCCTTGAATCAATAACTGTACTTTCTAGTTCCTACTGTTTATTTCTCTGATATAGAGGATAAAACAATATATATGACGTCCGAGTGCCAAACTGACAGGATTAATGATTAATCACGTAAGATTTTTACACATTCCAGGCGAACAGAATATCCTAAAAATTCAAAAATTGAGTATAACGGGATCCCGCGCGAGTAAGATTTTCTAAGAGCGCCAAGTAAAATCATAAGAGAAAACCTTACCCGCGTGGAATCCCGAGAAAAGTTTAAATACATAGGAATTATCACATTTAATAAAACTGAGATTTCCAAGTTCCTTATAAACTCTGCTTTCACTTATCGATGCTCATGACGGAAAAGGCTTAAAATTGTTTTTTGAAATAATTTTTTACCCACACATTGTATGATTTCAAATGCGTTAACGAATTCAATTTTTTAGCCAATATTTGCCACTAATGAAACAGTAGCCAAACAACTAACGACATATCCTCATGAATGATTGGATATTCATGGGTTATGTTAAAAGTTGTGCGAGCAAATCAGAGTACATATTTGGAATTAATCAAATACAGTTTGAAATTTGAAGAAATTTATCCTTTAAAATTCTTTTTACGATATCATAAATTAATTTTATCAAGATAGCTTTAATTTACAAAATAGACAATTTCTACTGTCACCTAAACCAAGTGACGCAATTACTGAGTGTCGTTTCTCTTTTTATAAAGAGTACGATACTAGTGTTCATCGCTAATGTAATTATATCAGAGATGAAATGATATTTTTTTATAAATATAACCCAAAGGAATTTATAAAAAAACACCGATTGAAGGTACATTTCTTGTCTACTTTACCTCTACGAGAAATAAGATACGCAATTGAATCTTTTAGTGATTCATAATAATAAAAACGATTTGATAACTTAATTCATATTCAAAAGGAGAAAGTGGTTACGCAACTGTCTGAAATATATTGAAAATACTTGTTTTTACGAGGCCTTTAAAATAACCTTTGTTGTAAAATCTTCGCAGAATCAGTTGCGCTCATTCTTACATTCACAATGTCTCCATTTCAGGAATCGGAAGAGTAAAAATTTATAAAATTGCAGCGATCATCAACTATGATGTCAAGTCATAATTTGACTGCGTACTAGTTGTCATCATAACGCGGACTTAGTATGGCACAAGCGTTGCGACTCTTGACCGATTTATATGCACTGCTTATGTGATGTGTGATTGATTGAAAACCGTCCCTAACAAAAAGGTCGTCGATCAACGGAAAAATTGAACTATCTTTTACGATCATGAAATAGTGATCCTATCATTTAATAATAGGTACCTTTAGTTACCATTTATTATTATTAAAAATATATTTAATCACTACTGTTATTATTCTACTTTATTACTATAACAATTTATTTAATTATTATTATAAATAATGGTAATCTTTAATTACTGGTTGGATTTTTTCCTAGTTTAATCTGATATCTTCATTCTGTAATTAGCTGTGAAAGCGTTAGACCTTCATCCTTAAAGTTAGAAAATAAATAAGCATAGGAATTAATCTTGAATAAATAAACTTGAATAAGTATTTATAGACACGAGAGATAGTTGTACTTATAGAAATCCTCCAAGAACATCGAATATCTGAACTCTAAACTTCGTTGATACTAATGTGAAATAAAAACTTCGTCACAAGAACCCATTAATAAATGATTACGTTTCCAACAAGATAAAACGAAAACGAACTCTTAAATGCATAGAATTAAATGCATGAAAATATTCATACAAATAATGAATATGGCGAGAGCTTCGTTCCCACACTTTTAAGTGAATGTACGGGCGCCGTCGCCCAACTTTGATATATGTGTATATATGTAGGAGCCTTTTAGTGAACTCGCTTGCTTGCGCGCTTATATGTATATTTACATACATATATGTTGTAAATGGGAGAGCTCTGCTTCCCTAAAGTTTGGAGTTTCCGCACTCTCCCCCAGACCACATCACAAAGCAGAACGAAACCAGCTCTGTTATCTTTGTGACGTCACAAAGGCGGTGAAAGGTCTTTGTTCCAAATGGAGGCCTCTGCTTGCACGGCGGACACGAGACAGACTCCTCCCACTTTCCCCCCTTCCCCTCCTCTCCACCACCACCCAGCTCCTTTCTCCATCTCATCCTCGCTGGCCTAAAAACCCTATCACACCAGCATCTCCCCTTAGCCTCGTCCTATCTCCTCATTCTGGCACTGTAATGTCTTCTCTTTTGTCTGTCTTTCGTCGCTAAACGGTTAGCTAAAGTTGACATTAGTCAGCCATGAGAGGGTCACAGAAAAATTGGGTGGTTCGCTCAGATTCGAAATTGAATTTTATTAAAAGAATTATTGTTTATTAGCTTAATTATTCCGTCAGCATTCCGGATTCAAATTCAAAATTTAGAAAATACTTTAAACAATAATTACTTTCGACCAACTGGATTATAAAACCTGATCGCCCATACAGGGGAAATATTTTTTTTACTTTTAATTATCGTCCTCTTACTCATAATCACAATTTGAAGTTTTATTAAATTCGGCTTTTTTTAATTTTAGAAAAGGCGAGCATAACTGGACCAGAATGAAGAACAAAATAAGAAAAAATTCCAAGGAAAAAAAATTAATTAAATATGCAAAATGAAATTGAAAACAACTGTATTAAATATAATTTGAGAAAATGATACGAAAAGATAATTGAGGACGAAATAATAGTTCTCCAAATTGAGTCATTTTCATAACTTTAAAATGAAAAAAATGATATTTTGGCCGCGCACTTTTAATTATTTGTCGACATCATTGGAGTTGTGGATCTTTAACTCGTTTGGAAAGGCCGTAGAAACATTTGATGGACAAAATTGGTCACTAGAGTGTTTACAGCAACGAGCTGCGTGAAGTGGACGCACGAGGGCTTGGTGTAGATGAGAAGCGGTGAGCTAAGAGTTAGTGACATCATGGACTCAGTGGCGGATCCAGAATAGGGACCAGGAGGTGGCTAAGAAGGGAGCAACCTCCCAGGAATAGAGAGAGTCCGAAAAAATTACCATTCTATCTAGTGTAAATTGGATATTCAAGGGGGGAGACTATTGCCCCCTCAGGTAGATCCGCCACCGCATGGACTTATCTACGATAGGGTTAAGCCCATCACCGCGATCAGCTTGAGAATCAGCTGATGGTTCGAAAAGCGGAAAATATGGTTCTGTTTATTTTCAAACTCTATCAAAAAAGACAATAAATAATTATATGAATAATGAATCACTAGTCAAACAGCTAACGACGTATCCTCATGACTGATAACGTACTAATGGGTTCATGTAAAATCTGTGAGATTAAATCAGAATGCATGTTTGGCATTAATAAAATCCAGTTTGTTAGTTGGATAAATATCTCTCGCTCATTTTTATTTTCTTTTATGAAATCACCGATAATAATCAATCAAGCACCCTCTAATTTATAATATGGCAAATTTCTTTTGTGCACTACATCAAGTGACGCAATTAATGAGTGACGTTTCCATTTTTATTCTGACTACTATAAAATTGGTGAAGGATCCCATTTATGCAAGTGTCACTTTCATTATGCACTGCCCATTCTAACAACTGGAATACCTACCTGGAACCTAGTTCGTCAGCATGTATAGCTGTTACTATGATACCTCAACAGTGATTACCGAAAGACTATCAGGACATAAGTTTCTATGAAACATTCTGCGGAGTCTCGTAGTGAAAAAGACGGGAAGTTCAGAACTTCAGTCAAACCGAGAGAACCGATGTATAATTCTCGAAACTTGAGGTGACAAAAGGAGAGAAGTCGGCCTCAAATCCCCCAATACATGAGGTTCACATGCCTGTAGCTTAGCCTGAGGCGGGCCATATCCTCAGTTATCCAAACCAGCATTCGCGCTGATTACTGAACGAAGGTGAGTCAATAATTAAGGTAAAACAACCTAGTGATGACCTAATGATATATCTCCGGATAACAGAATAAATGCCTTTTCCATAAAAAACGCAATATATATACTTCTCATCAAGACCTTACAATTATCGTTGAAAATAATTTTCTAACAGAGTATTATTTTCGGAATTCCATCACAAAATCCTAAATTTTCTTTATCTCTCATGGCGGCACTTCGGTATACAAAAACATTCAAATTTCAATCATCATTTAAATGTCATTTTAGCAAAAAATCGTCTTTCGCTGTAATATGGACATAATAATGAAAATAAAATGATCGCACCTAACTGCTTTTCTTTATTTGTCAGAGAGGTAGGGGAATAGAAAGATGGGAAGAGGCAAACCTGCCGTCAACACATGCCTGATAATACCGAAAATTAAAAAAAAATGGGAAAAATTATAATCTCTCGTTTTTTCCGTAAGTTGGACTCGCAAGGCATGAAAAAGGCGGGATTGAACGTGAATTTTGACCTTGTGATGTGTACAGAGTACGGTTGTAAGAGCGCCGTAAAAAACTTCATCTAAGTTGTAACAAGAGGTCTATAAACCAAAGCAATCGATTAAATTCACTTAAACCATGCTATCTACAATAAGCTACAGCTTCCTTGATGACAGCATTCCCTTCCACAACAAAGGCTTCTCCTCCGTTGCTTATAAAGGAGGTTGTAGGCAAGCGGAACGCAGCAAACACCTTGCGGAACCCCATTGCTGTGAGCGATCGGGTCCACACCGAGTCTCTAGGGAGGGGAACAGAAGAGGAGCTCTTTGCCGCATCGGCATTTAAACGGCTGTGGCTTCGATCCCGGGGGAGAATGCGGCCGCGGGGGGTGTGGAAAGGGGTTGCCCGCCGGGGGTTCTCGCCCCGATGGAGTTTTCAAGGACGGGGGCGGACGTTCTAGCTTGTAGGGCGCAAGGGAGGGTTGATCTTACCATGGTTCTGGTGATGGAGGGGGAGAGAAGGACTCTCTACGTCGGGTCTATGCAAAAGGAGACGGAAGGAATCACACACATATAGTCCCTCTTCCCCGCCGATCCATTACACGGATCAAGCCGACCATGCCGTGACTCCTTAAGGCCTGGTTATACAGTACATTAACACGTGCGAGTTCATGTGTGAATCAAGGGGACTGCATAGAGGAGGCCCAATTCCATACCATTGAAGGCTGATTTCTGTTGCAACTTCGGTCGCATTTTTAATCGATTTTCAAAAATGTCCAATTTTTTTCCAATGTTTTGCGGCATAATTTTTTTAATTGCGAGGAATGGAACTGATAAGTGATAAGTCATGAATTTCATAGGTCACATCCACAAGTGCATAAATTTCGTTTAATGCCCTTAATAATACCCTATTTCCCTGTGAAACTCGGATCAATTTGCCCGAGTGGTGAAGTTTGTAAACCCATTTAAATGCGCGGTGGGCGGCAACTCATTTAGAGACCGACTTGAGGATCCTCTTTTGCAATATTCGTGGTGTGAATGCTAGAACGATTATGGTGGAGCGAAACAGAACAAATACGAATACATGGACACAATTTGTACAGTTTCCATTTTCTGTTCATGGGTTCGCACAAGTTGGGTGATTACACGCTGCATTTTCGTGTTCATTCACGCGTTCATGTATTAACTCGTACGTGTTAGTACATCATGTAACCAGATCTTCACGCATAGTCACCTACGCCACTAAGAACATTCCAAGTCAAAAGTGTCTCAAAACGGGAAATTATATTTGGAAGGCTTCAAATTTTATCCAAGATAATGTCCTTTATTAATGCTAAAGTTTTTTAACCCAATTATTTGCTGCACTGAGGCATCACAAGAAGCAATTTCAAATTCAATTCAATTTTGTTTTTCTTTTTTAATTCTGTGCTGCCCCAGTGACAGATGATAACGCTAAATATTTATTTAAGAGACTCAAATAAAATTAAAATCTAGCACAAAAGTAATAAAAATGATGCAGAAGATTATATAAAAACTGTAATTAGGGAGACTACGGGATCAGAGTGTTGGTAAATTCAGATGGGATATAAGTGCTTGAATGAGATTAAACTCTATCGCGATATGCCACAGCGTGGCGAAGCAGGTTGTAACTTACAACGCGTGATGAATGAAAAATTATGTGCAATGGAACGAGGTATCACAATGGATACAAAACACTTCCACATCCAAGAAATAACGCCTAATTTCGTCGAAAATTTACTAAGTGGAGAATATATTTTACGCATGTTTCATAAGCTAATTTTAAATGACTTTAAGTCGCCATTTTCTTAATTTTCGTTACATTCCTGATGAAAGAGCAAGCTCCATATGTTGCACAGACATTTTATTTTCAACCGGACAAAATATTTCACCACTATCTGAATTCTATGGTGTGCAGGCGAAAATAAACAACGGCTTGTGCATACGCAGGTGAACATAAAAATTCGGAGGAATACACTGAGTATGTGCTTTCATCGGGAGATAATAACTTCAGAAAAGTTTAATTGCTTGTATTCAGGAGCGCTAAAATGTGTTTACCTCATTGGAGTGCAGATCTTTTCGGCGACCTTAGATAAAATAATTTTTGCTGCCTAGCAGCAGCTAGCAATACACATTTCCTTGGCTAATCTGCAAAAGTGCATATAACTGCTGTAATACACATGTGAGTAGAAGGTTTACTACCAACAACAAATCAGCTTTAGGCAAAAGTGACAAATGAATACTTTTACATTCCGAATTCAATTGAGAGTGGCCAAGGAAGTTATTAATGGGCCTTATTGATATACCCTCAAGACTTTCTCGTTATAATAATTTATAAGACTGGTGCTGAAAATTCCATCACTACCCGTCAATACGGCAAATATCACTATAGTTTCTCCTCGACAGTAAAAGTTTGATAGCGACGGCCGGGCGTATTTTTTGCGGCGGGACGCCGAAGTTGCAAATCTATAATGATCTATTGAGTGAGCATTACTATTTCGTCACCTCTTCTAGAGCTTCGCCAAGATGAACGGTCCGCTGCTGGCCCGAAAAGTTATCAACGTCAGTTTTTTTCGTTTGCATAAGTTTTATCCTGCTCTCTCTGCCTACATACTAAATCTAAGCCTCTGACTTATATTTATTGCTGGTTTTCAGTTAGTAATAATAATACATAATAATTTAGTACTGAGTATAATCTGGGAGATTTACCAACTTATTTTCAGCAACCAAGGTGTCGGCGCCACAGAGTGGACTAGTTATTCGTGTTGATAATGTGGCGGCACATACTCCTAGCCATTAGGGCAGTATGTCGGTATGGAATAAAAGATTCAGCCTTATTCCCCGTATATGTCCTTCAGCTTTCAATGGTTTAACTGAGTCCCTACCGTCTTGAAGTCTCCATCGCTTCCCATTGCTAACATCTTCACTGACGCGTCTCTCGTGCCTCCTTCAACGTCTTCCTTCAACACTCTCCTCCAACACTCTCCTTCAACACTCTCCTTCGACAACCTGGAGTCCGATCTTCCCCTTAGTCTTGTCACAGGGCTCCTCCGGCTATCTCTCCCTTTCTTCCCCTAATGGGCTCAAAAGGCAGGGAAATTCGTTGAAAAGGAAATGGGGATTTGGGGACAAGAGTGACAAGGCCGGAAAGGCTGAAAGCGAAATGGAGAGAGAGCGAGAGGGTTTGGAGGATGTGACGTACCTAAGCGAGGGATTTGAACTCAAGATGGTACGGGAGTTTGGCGGAGAAACAACGAACAGCGTCATGTCTTCTTGCAATGACAGAAATTCACGGCGGGAAATTACAAATGCAAGTATCACAAATTAAAGCACTGCATGATACAAGTGACTTTGTTCGAAGTCTCGCGCACGGGTGCAAATTTCTAAGCACCGAGGATGAAGTTCTCTATGAAAAATATTTGGTTTAGCCGGGATTCGAACCCGTATTTCAAGATTAACTTGGTCTTTATAAATTTGCACTCGTGCGCCTGACTGCATACTAAGCCGTTTCTTTCTTCAACAGTGGCTTAGTAAGCATGATCTCCATCCCATGTGTGCTACAGTGTGGAACTTTGACGTGAACGCCTCGTTGAGTCAAAACATCCCCGAAGTTTGCTTCGAGAATATGGCTTGGTGGTGTAACAGCTGGCTAAACAGCCTGATCAGATTCGAATCCCGGCTAAGTCAAATATTTTTTTACGACAAACTTCATTCTTTGTGGTCATAAACATTACAAATTAGTTGCCCGAGGACCAGCGGGCCATGGGGAAAACCTTCAGAAATCGCAAAACAAATATCCTCGACGTTCGAGGTGGCTCTCGGGGAAGGAGTGGACTCTCATACCCATTAATGCATTATATTCGCACGCCTATGGCACTTGGTCTAGACTAAGCTCTACCTTTACCCATCCAAATCAAACCTTCGGGTTGAATCACGGCAAGAGTGAGCCCGAGCAACTAATAATAATCTTATGTATTTGTCCAAATAGCTTTTTTCCTTTGCAAATGATGTTTGCCAATGATGGCTATGGGGATGATTACGAATCAAAGTTCCAGGATCGAGGATGTGGGTTCAGATGGTATCGGAATCGAAGAAAAAAAACTCCAAAAATACAAATGTAATTTTGATATAATGTAGATCACTTCAAGGGCAGTAATACCTCCCCTTTCATCATAACTTAGCTGTATACCTCTTCGATAGTTTTTCTGTAGAGAGATATATTATTTATTTATTATTAATAATATTTTCTATTTATATATATTGTTTCTTTATTATTCTTGATCAAGCACCATTCCCATCCAATCCTCCCCAACCACTCAATTTCAGTATTTCTATCAAGTAACAAAAATTATTAACTCCAAATTAATAAATTACACTTAAGGTGAATAACATGGAAATATTATGGAAAATAAAGTCGCTTGCATGTATGATGTATTATATTATAGAAAAATTGTATTATTATGGAAAAATTGTACTATATTATAGAAAAATTGTATTTTAGAGTTACTGAGGTGATATCGTAAAACTCTTGAATTCAAAACTGTAGGGAAACGTTATAGTTCATGAGGTTGGCGATTTCCATATGAGGTCACTCGTGGCGAAATCATTGATCGTGCAGCCTGGCCTCGGTCCAGGTCAAAGTTCTGATCTCACTCGTTACGTCTAAAACTTCTTTCGCGAATCCATATCGCGAAGTTTTAATGGGTGGAGCTAAGCGATGTGGACGAGCTTTACATGGTAGGATCTCAGTCCTAAAGCGCCCTTAAATCCCTGTCATGCACTCGCAAGTAGTAGCGATATGCTTCTAAAACTCTATCACCAGAAAAAAATGCCGTAGGAAAAAAGGTGACGGGCATGCAATTTATTTCTGGTGACTTCAATACTAAGAAAGACCAAATGGAGTATGTAGCACAACTGCTAGTGGAATGGGCAAGGTGCTTATTAATATATCTCACTGATCTGTTGTAATAAATTCTGGAACTTAATGCGGCTGTTTTTTTTCCTTCGATAATTTGTATCATCTCATGAGTGAAAAAGAGGAATTCGCCCATTTGGTTTACCCAATCAGTTTAAAAACCAATATAAAAACCTCCTATTCCTAAAATTCCGCCAAAATACTGACAAATGTGCTAGCAATAAATATTATAGACGCATGAGAATTGCATTAGGAGGGTTTTTACATTCGCCTATGCGACGTCATTTGGGCCTCATTAACCGCAAAACAGACCGACTGGAAAAATCGATGTCAAAAAAGACCAACACAACCCCCATTCAATTCATTTTGTAGGGTTCTATGCTACATTACCCGTATGAATGTAAGTAACTGGCATCCGATATAATGGGTAGTAAAGAATGAGTGTTGTACAACATTAAGTAAAAGTATCTTGCCTAAGTAATGGAAGATGGGCTACGTTCAATGTCGCAAAAATTATATGGATACATAGATGTAAACACTAGATATGCCGCGGAATTGGTTTGACAAGGTTACCACTAACGTTTCGGTTGCAGATGGCGCTTTGCGAAAATCTCCTCGTTGAAGTAAAATATAAGTGATATACGAACTTTCCATACAAATTTCCAAACCCAAACAAAGAAACAAATAAAAAAATAATCAAATAACACCAAAATTTGTTTAATTTTTTCATAAAAGCATCAGGAAGTGGTCAAACTCATCATTCTCGAAAACATCGTGAATGCAGTTAGACTGCAGTCAAGCCATTGCAGCGAGACTCAGGGGAAAACGGCTGAGATGGATTGAGGGTGTCGGGGAAACGAGGTGAGACTTACGAAAGAATGAAAAGGAAGAGCAAGGAAGAGAGTGGAAATAAGGGATCTTTGAAGCACCACTTACCCCCTTAGAAAATATGTTAGCAACCTCCACCCACCAATACCCCCCTAGCTTCAACACCTGCGCTCCTTTTGGGTGGCGTAATACTAAGGGGTGATGGGGAAAAAAATGAAAGTCGTGATGCGTAAGGAAGCCCAGGGAAAGAGATTGAAGGTGGGTGGTGAGAGGAATGCTAGTCATTTCCCTCCCTTCTGGATGATCGGACCCGAACGAAAGACGAGAGGTGGCCTAGACATCGTAGACGACGGTTGACACCCATTTGAGGGCGTGATATCGGGGTGATATTGAAGATCGGAATGCGGCCGGATGACTGGCCGGTGCGGTAAAGAGGGGTCGGGTGGGCAGAGGGGATGGATTCGTCATCGCCCTGCCACCATTACCGCCGAAATGAGTCGATATTTGAAGGGTGCCTTGATCCTTGACGTCGCTGGGATGAATGGCATGGAGACTCCCTTTCATCGGAGGCTTTGCCAGCCATTCAAGTTACCACGGCAACTCGCCAAGGGAGTGATTTATGACGACACAATACACTTCGAGAGGAATGGATCAAGGCCCCCGTTTCAGTGTCTATAAATTCTATTTGAACAATGAAGTATACTCGGTCGCAATTTTAAACAAGAGCAAACCACCATTATAAAATATATAAACAAGTGGTAATTTTTACACTATATAACTCCACTGACATTGGTTTTTGACAGTCTATGTATTTTCAAAGTGAGGTAATGCTCGAAAACCATGGTTAATGGAGGAGTTATATTTAAAGTACGGAAATTACCAGTTGTTGTTTATATATTTTATCATGTATATATGTCGCATTTCCACCACGTCAAGCCTGAAGCGATTGTATAAGAAAACACCATTTCTCTAAATTAAAAAATGTTCAGTCTATTACTACGAAAGAGAAATTTATGTATTCATCGGCAAAGGAGGAATTTTTGCTTTTGTGGATACTCATTGAGAGAAGTACCTTGCATAATTGCATAAATCACTTCACAACTAAGTCTCATACCACAGCAAAAGAAAGTGGACATATTTTCCTTGTGTTTAAAGAATGAATTATGGTACATTTACTGATGAAATATGTAACAGGATGGAGAGAAATATGAGATGACATACACGTTTATCAGAGAGTTTTCATGCATTGTGGAAGAGGCAACATTAAATTGAGTATCATTCCACAGATTGCCATGTCCGGCATTTATTTCAGGCGTGTGCAGCAATTTAATTCAACTTTGCTTAAAGAAAAGGTAAATAATATCCCAAAGTAGCAATACGGTGTAAAGCAAATCATTCACATGAACCGATATTTGACCAATTTCGCTCAATTTCCGGCTAGATATGAAATCAGTTAAACCACTGGTTTTACTACCTAATTAATTACCTACATTCTAATTATTTTTACAGAAACATTCGAAATATCTACCTTCGGCTTTATTCGCACCTGTGCACGTGACCATATAAGTACGAAGTCACACCTCAAACCTCAAACAGAATACAGCGCATCACAGAAAAAAATTCGTTGGTCTACCAGGAAATGCTCTTCATCAATTGTCTAAATTTAGATATTGCATCGCATGATATCGCATTTAGATATCGTAATTCCAGGTAATTTCAAAAATGCATTTTACTAAGCGGTACTGCATATCACTTATGTCATTTACATGCTCAATTCTGGAACTCAGTAGCCATCGACTAATCAATACTTGATTTTTTTCCATTGTCCTCTGTGTGTAAATAGCAGCGTACAAAATGGGTACCATTTCTCACTTAACGTGTCCCATTTATACACATTCTAATCTTTTGTGTCTACCTATCGTCTTCATTTCCCTGTATATTTTGATACTTTCGTTATGCCTCTGTTCAAAACGATACGAATATTTTTTCAACAGAACAAGTGAGGGGTGGTTTTTCTTCCTCGTATTTTAATTGAAATTTATATAAATTATCTACCCAGTTCAGAGTTTTAGTCTGAATTTTTCTTTTATGAAACTTTTGATAACCTCACCACGTGTTGAGGTACGACCATTCTTGATTTTTGTAGCTAAGAGTAGTACGAGTATATTAATATCAGCACTGAATCCAATTTTTCTTCTTTGATGAAGTTTTCCAATAGAAGTTTACCCTGTGTCATGCTCTCGATCCATCCGTGGCGTCTAAAAAACCGATACTATGTTTCTTTTTGATTTTTGTGATCAATTAAAAGATATTTATCATGTTTTCTGTGAGACTTACTAGTTGAGAATAGTTTATAATGAATTTTTCACGTACAAATGCCTTAGTGCTTACACTCACAAGGGTAAATGCCGAAAAAAGATATCGCTGAAAAAAACGCGATTCAGCCAGAATGAGATAGGGTTTGGAACTTAAATTATCTCACTTCAATCAACTATCTTCCTTGAGGGGCTTCTAAGTACATTTTGCAGCCTCCATTACAGTATCCTTTTACTACCTAGTACCTATTGCTAGACCACTCGTATCAGCTTCATTCGCCCAAGAGAATTAGAATTCAAAGTTGTATATTATTCTGAGAGGCAACTCAACCAGGAAGTATTAGCTCCATTATAGGCGATTCAAATAGGCTTGGCCATGAGGAAGTTTAATAAAGAGTTAATTCGAAGATAGGAATGAGGAGAAGGATGGGGTGAGGGTAAGAACGGGGACGTTTTAGGATGAAGAAGATTCCACCGCGCACCCTACTCGCCGGTGCTGCCACCTTCGATTACGAGGCGAAATCAGAGACGCACCACGCATGAAGGTAGGGAAGGGGTGTGGAGAAGATGGGTGAGGGTGCTTAAGTGAGCGTCTGGAATGGATGGGCCGGTAGAAGAGTAAGAGGAAGGAGGGAAGACACTGTGCGAAGAGGGGAGGGGTAAGAGGAGGAATGGAGTGAGAGCGAGCAAGAAGGGATTGGTGACAAGTTGCCATCCGAATCGATCGAGCCTCCCGGTCGAGAGAGCGGCGGGAAGTTAATGAGACGGGAGAGGTGAGGAGAGAGAGGGGGTTGCTCTGCTACGGGAGGGGAATAAGGAGGTCTGACACAAAGGGGAGGAAGAATGTCAGGGCAGTGCATAGTGTAAGGTGCATGAAGGGCAGTGTAAGTTGGGAAAGAGGGGAGATAAGATAACAGAGGTGATTACGAAATGCAACGGTGGGAGTTATCTCGGTGGCAATTCGTATGGGGATAGCACCACGGATGCCGACTCACAAAAAATATTGGGGGGACCAAAACCGGGGATCTTGCCCCGGAAATGTTATAAGTAGTGAGTTTTAAGTTTTATAAGCATTTAAGAAGAGTCATATGATCAACATTCGAACCTTGATAACTCGAATCTCGATATCTGGACACTCCGGGGAAAATCGACAAGCCTGACACATTTTTTCCTCACACCCGTAACGAATTTTTGAGGGGGCTCGGGCCCCCTCAGGCCCCATGGAGTCGGCGCCACTGGATAGCACATATTTGTTTTATGACGTCTCAATACACGAGGAGAAGGGTTGATCAAGGACCTCGTTTCACGGTGTCCGTAAATTTTTATAAACACTTTATTATAATGATTAAGTCTTTTCGGGATAGGTGCCGTGTAAGGCTGTTTAAGGACAATTTTTTGATGAGGAACTCCCTCATCGTAGTCCAGTGGCAAAGCGAGGGGGAGGTTTTGGGAGATAAACACCCCCTCCTACAGCTCAGGGGATTTTTTTAAGGTTTTACTTAAAAAAATTTACTTAATTGGATCAATATTTTTCACACAATAGTGTAAGGATTAATAGAATATACCACAGAAGGCCGTAAAACTCACCATTTTGAACCATTTATCCTAATTTCTTTCTGCCGGAGGGCCCCCGCACCTCTCACTTACCCTGGAGGGTATTCCACACCCCCAGGCCCCCAGTATTAGTTGCGCCTAAAACACCCTAGTCTTAATTACTAGTTGCGCCCCGGTCGTTCTCAGGGCTAAGACTGACCGAGTTTCTCATTGAAACGTTGGCCTTAAACAGCCTTACACGGTGCCAAACCTTAGAAAATTTTATCAAAAGTATTCGCCGGGAAAGCTTACTCTCTTTTACTGTAGCACACTAGTTAATATCTTTTAACCAAGAAAATACCATTGTCTCTCAATGAAAAAATGTTCACCTATTACTACAAAAGAGAAATGTATGCATGCATTCCCAAAAGGAGGGATTTTGGCTTTTATAGATACTCATTTAGAGACTCTAGTGACTTCTGTCATCGATTTACGTGAAATTTTTCGAATTCGCGTTTAATTATGTAAGTGAAAAAGAGATGAAAGTGAAATATTGACGTTAATTTACTAATTGAACATAAAGAATAATATTACCATACCAACATAATACCAAGCTTAACTTTACGGAATTATGTGATACTAATGATTTTTAAAAAAAACTTGTATTCAAGCATTGAACAGACTCCATGTACCCCTCGTTAGGAGTTCAAAAATATACGGCTAATTCAACTGGAAGAAAGTATAAGTAAAATTAAAAAAATATGGTAGCATTATTTTTGCTATTGAGACTTGCAATCCAAATTACATATTTAACATTTTCAAACGAAAAATATCTTCTAATCTTATCTCAAAAAATATTACTCATATGCTTGAAAAGCCAGCTTCCTTTGATTCCTCAACTCTGTAATCATCTAAACTAATAACATATTTCATACTCAATGGTAAATATTATCAAACAAAGGTATAAACACAACACAAACAGTCCTCAATTGAGTGTCAAGATATTAAAACTAGAGATCAAGAATCGTGGGCAGAAGCATCAAAATCGTCTTAAAATATGAACCAAGCATTACACTTATCCTTTCCTAAGCTTGATTAAAGATTTAAACAGTTTATTCCCCACTTAATCTAATCATAAAATACGATTTTAAATTTTGAAATTCTTGAGTGCAGCGGATTACCTAAAGTTACTTATTGAATATCAGCAATATTCTCCAGTTTATTTTCTTCAACTTTCGCATTCATTTAAAAAGAAACTCAAAAAAGCAAATTAAATGTATGGCCGATATTGATGGAGAATGAAATTTCTGTTTTGAAAATTGTCCTACCTATTTTACCAATCCCGAAGTCATAGGGTCATGTCCCACCCGGCCTTTTTTCTGGTTAAAGCTATGTGATTTATTTTTGATTAGAGATTAGGGTCTCGGAACTGGGGTCAGTTGATCCATTTTCTACTGGAAGAATTGCCCCAAGTGACCTTCACTTGGAAAGCCTCAAACAGGTAAGAGAATAGGCATTTATCTAAAACCTAGGAGATTCATCCCTAGAGAAACCGAATGTTGCCGAACCGAATCGCAGCAGTATATAATGCTCCAGAATTACCCTTAGATCATGTAAGGGTACAGATAAGCGTTTTTGTAAAGCTCACCATATAGACAGTCGGTTGCATCACCTCCTGGACATTGTTTATCACGGTGTTTATATTTCTACCTGCGACGCCCAATTATTGCATGGCTTTCGGAAGGTGTTTACGATAGTTATTTGGGAGGGGATATGTGCAACATGACTCAAATAATAAGAAGCTAATTGACGTCAAGCAGACATGAGTAGTGTGACGTTAGTAGTCCACGACAAGTTCGTGATGACTCCTCATGAAAATCTTTTGCTGCTGTTACCATCATGTTAAATTTCAAACGCGTATACCGGTTACCCGACCGAATCGGAGGTATTTTTAAGCGTTTAAGAAAATAATGATTGTGAAAACATTCACAGATCGTCTAAGTATCGAAAAAATGTCAGCCTCAAGTTCTAAGACAACGATTATGAAAAATTATATCGGAAACAACACTGGCTCTAAGAGACTCAACAACTGAGGAGCCACATGACCGAATAAAAATATGAAGATGTACTTATGTAGTCTATGTATTGAATAGTTTTACATTCTTTCGTACCATATAGGTGGTATATTTTTCATCTTTTTATGACATTCTACAAAAAAGGTTATGGTTCCATTCGCTTCCACTGTAAATATAACCCTTCAATGTTCAGTTCATTCATTTTTTGCCCGATCAATTTTTTCTCAAGGAGCTTGCCTGGCCAGCCCTACATTTTAATTCGTCATTGACACTTTTTATAATACTACAGATGTCAAATGCTAAAAAGCTTTTTGTTAGTATTTTTTTTATTTGCTTGTCATTGTTAGTGTTTTGCTATATGCCTTCAAATCATGGAACATATTATTTGAAATACCTTGTAATTTAGGAGAATCCCAAACCATAACTTTGAAAATAGCTACGCTTTGCCGCACATTCAGTCTTTAAAGTTACTTCCTATTTTTTTGTGATGGGAAAATTAAAAGATGGCTGTTCCCAAATATAAAAATATCCACATATCCTTTTTATCACAAACTGCCACACGCAAAACAAATACAAATGCAACTGATATTCATCCATCTCATTAAAAATTTTCCATCATTCATTTGGCTGACTGAAACTGAGAGAATATCAGTAAGGGAAAATTTCTTACTGTAAGATTTTCAGAGATTGGAAAAGTGAGCAAAATTGGAAGGGCTGAGGAGGCGAATTGATATCGGGTCCTCGAGGGACTTAGTTTTTGTAGCTAAAGCAAAAATACCGGGGGAATTGAAGAAAAGGCAGCAAGAGGAGGCATCGAGGAAATGAAAAGACCGCAATGCTCTCGAGGACATTAACGCGTTTGAAGTCGAGCGGGGAGAACGGAAGTTGGGAAAGGAATCGAAAGATTTTCAAGTCGGAAAGAAGTGGGTGAGATTTCGCATAGTGGGAGGAGACACGCCTCGATATAGAACCAAGAGCAGGTATTGTACCTTCTTTCAAAAACCATACACTCTATTTCATAAATGTAACTTCATTAAATATGGCGAGATACTTAAATATTCATACATTATCTTTGTAGATAGGACAGGATAAGCGTCGATCAACGAAGCATCAAGGAAATACTTCTTAAAGTCTCACGCCAAGAAAGCAACGAACGTGTGATAGTATTAGAACGTTGCTGGTAAAATATGGAACTTATAAAGGGCCAGGGAAACAAAAAAACTGTAAAATTTGCAAGAAAATAGTCTATACTCACAAATACGCGGGGATCATCTCAGGAGGATATTTACGCCTCGATATTGATCTAAGAGTAGGAGACGTACCTTCTATCGGAAAGCATAACCCACACTGTATTACATAAATGTAACTTAATTAAATTTGGCGAAATCCTTAATATTTCATACACTGACTTTCCAGCAAAAACAGGAAAAAATCACCGAAGAATCAAAGAAATACTTCTTTAAGTCTTACACCCAGAAATAAACTAACATATATTCCTAAAACTAAAATATGATAGCAAAGAACCTCGCTGGCACAATAAGGGTTAAACGCTAAGTATGGAAGCCGACTCATTAGTATTCCACGGGCTTTGCTTGCTAATTTTTTTAATAGTATTTTTAAAGTATACATTTCGGTGGTCTTAAATAATTTTCTAGTGGACCGTAAACCCATTTACTGAAGACGATGGCAACCTTCTTTAAAACTTCGGTAATATTTCAACTGCGTACTCGTTGTATGAGCTGGGAACGCAATATCCCAGCCTTAATGAATATTGATGAATTCTGTTAAAAAATGTGATGGTAAAGGTGCAGTATGGATCTTAGGAAGGACCAGGGAAACAGAAAACTGCAAAACTGGTGAAAAAAATGTCTACGCTCACAAACACGCGGGAAAAAAAACCTCCATCGGGAAGACGTGGTAAGAAAAAAATCATATGAAAAATCATCACGGGCGTCCGTCACGGTCGTTCTGCTTGCCGAGAAGCTCGGTTGAACAATCTGAATCGGTTGGGGTGGATTTAAAAGCAAGTCGGGGAGGAGGACGGCGTGGTGGAAGCCTGAAAAACGTTTGATGGTGTTTCACAGACTGGAGAGCGAGAAAGGATTTGTGGGTGGGGAAAGTGTGTAGTGTGAGTCGATGAAGGGGAGGGGAGGGAAGAGGGATAGTGGATGCAGAGGACAATGGAAGAGGGAGGGGGAAAAGTTTGAGAGTGGTGTGGGGGGGATGAAATCCATTGTTATATAGGGATGGGGATTTTTCAGGGTAAGGGAGGAGGGCGGGAGACCGTGGTGGTTCGGCCGGATTGTTGCGAGCTGCTGCGTCATCAGCGTGCTTGTGGAACGGGGTGGAAAGGGGTACGGTGTAGGAGGAGTGCTGGGTATCAAAAAGGGTTTCGGTAGGGAGGAGGCACTTTTCTGATGAGAGGAGGTAGCGGGGATGGGATGGGTTGAATGGAAAACGAGAGGCAGAAAAAGGGGTGAAGGGGTAAATTATTATGGGGCGTATGGAGGCATCACTGCGGAATATGGCAAAAATCGCATAACCGCCGCAAAAAAAAGCAGCAAAAATATTCCCTCCTATATCATGAGAAAAATCATATGGGAATTTGGAGGAAAAGCGAATAATGCCCACGTAAATTATTAGCAAAATCTCATTAATGGAGGGACAGGAGAAAGTAGGTTTTTTATCGTTGATGAATAAAAATAAGTGGATACTGCCCTCGTAAAAGCAAATTTCAATGAATGGAAGGGCAGGATAAAGTTGATGTTGTATAACTGGTGAATGAAAATATTAATCAATAATTTGAACTCTACCATCCGCAATGTCCTAGATTTTATCATTACCACTCAAGTGACTAAAAAATCAATTTATGCTATCCACAATTTTTAGCCACCCACAATTACCCACAGTTACAATATGCATTGGTTTAACGATGCTTCAAAAATGAAACTTGTATTCATGCATTGGATACAGATAACCTAAGGTTTAAAAATCTGCTGTTTTTTCTGACATGTTTAAGCAAATTCCTATTTTCAGCGAAATATTGTAGAAATGCTCATAAATTTCTAGGCAGTTCATTAATTCTATTTTTATAAATATTTAATATAAAAAATAAGTTTTCTCAACACCGGAAAGCTTTTTCAGTGTTTTCCAACCTAAAATTTTAATTAACACGCGTTTACACCAGAAAAAATGCTGATTACTTTAGCCAACAACTGTCACCAAACGCTAACGTGAACCCTGACTCGTGTTTGGGTTACCTTCTGTTTTTACGCCAGCTTGGGAACCATGGTAAGTTCCGTCGGAGAAAGCAGGTAACGCAAACGGGGTATAAGGATGGTGTCAACATCATACATTTGGCGGATAACTTTTCCAATTCCATCTTTTTTTCAACGATTCAAATCAATTCCAGCACAATTCCAACTTTTAGCCTAAAAAAGCAAACGCATACAGAGCATATAGGGTAAACTCCACAAAGCCAAAGTGCTTTCGGGAGTGAATAGGGAACGCAACTGTCAAATAGTCCTACGTCACCAGGGAACAGCATAAACATGGAGTATTTTAGCATTGGAAATGTCATCAAACTATAGGATTTTAATACTGATTAGAATTAAATGAAATTTTAGCAAAGTTTTTTCCATAAGATGTGTATACACAAAAAAATTCAAGAAAATGAGGAACACCAGCAGTATGATTATCAGGTTAGTGAGCTCCTATTTTTATGTATATTACCTCATTTAGCCATTCGAATTTCAATGAAAACAATGTTTTACATTATTCCAATGAAATAAATTACTTTAAAATGAACAATTCACTACAATTCACAAACGAAATAAATACAATGAGATTGTCAAGGCTGCGGTGCATAAAATAATGTGGCACTAAGTAGGCGACAAAATACAGTTTTCAAGTAAGAATACAACAATTTCTTAACCGAATACATTAATGTTCATGAAGATTGGAATATTACGTTCTCTTCTTTTCCAACGAGTGCGCAGTTGAAATATTACCGAAGTTTTAAAGAAGAATGTGTCCATTGTTTCATTTAACTGATTTACGACTCGCTAGAAAATTGTTCCGGACAATCGAAATGTGAACGTATCATAAATGAGTACATCTGTGATCCGTCAAAGAAAAAAATTGTTAAAGAAAACCGTGATTACTAGAAAGTCGGCTTCAATATTTAAAAAATATCACATGAGGGATGACATTCGCAAGAAATGCAGGCACGTAGCCAGGAATTTTCTTTGAGAAGTGCGGAAGTTGCTCAGAAATCTACATAAAACCCCGCAAGCCGCCTAAATAGGCATGCAGCAGGTCACCAGGACACCAGGTGTTAGAAAAGAAGAGCATATGCGCGTAGGAAGTTGTGCCTAGCATTTATAAAAGTCCTTTATTGTTCGGGGGAAAAACGAGGTCCCACACCAATCCGTTCGGCAAATTATTCCTCGCTATGTATTGTGCTTGTCGGACCTGGAAACATAGTGCGGTTCTAATAAATTGTCCTTCCTGTCGCTCAAAATATGTCTACTTTTCATTGCTCAAGCATAATCTGCGCCGAGCGCGTAGCCTCCGAAGCTCAAGCGGCCTCCAGCCTTATTCATTTAAATCTGAGGAACACTTTCTGTACACACAAAGCATTTTTGACGAATCACAAATCTTTCCTTTGTACTTTATTAAGTTCACGGATATGGTCTTTATGTGCTTGATCCCGTTTTCTTGCTGCACATTCAAGGTGTTGATAGAGGAGTGCAAAATAGTACCTCTCTTTTACCTTTTCTAACGAAAATCTGTCCGCAACACGCTTGACAAATCTTAGCTTCTTCAGGGCTCTTTCGAAAATATTTCTTATATGTGTTCCCCACGATAGGTTGGAGTTGATTGTTCAATTTGCTAGATATTTCAATTTGTCTGTCTCCTATTTGTTAACACCAACCATAACGTATGTATGAGGATAGTTGGACAACCGACTTTGGAAATCAAACGCCGAGCAATTTTTCAGATTAAGTTCTAGTCCCCACTATTAGTTTCACCCATGAACGTTGTTTAAATCCGATAATAGAATTTCAAAGTCAGAGTGATCACTAATTTCGCGATATATGACATCAAATAAACGCATTTCACTGCTAATTTGGAAGCAGAGGTATTTTATCTTCATAATGATTATGAGGGGGTGATTGTACTTCCTTGTGGGGCACCTAAATTCACTACATCACCGCCAATTCTGTCAAGAACAACGTTTTACTTAGGTCCGTATGAAGATCGCATGACTAGTTTACTACTTTTTCGTCAATTCACATTATTGTAACTTGTATAAAGTTTTTTCTTTAGGTACCTATCGTGTCGAATGCTCTCTTAAGATCTATAAATTATCCGTCAGATTGTGTTTTCGATTCACCAGATTTGAGAATGTAGTGAAGAAAGAGCGCGAGCGCTGGATCTCATGATCTGCCTGTCTGGAAGATTTACTGACAACCCAATGTACTGAAAGTTTCAAAAACGCAGGATAGTCATGGTATTGATAACAACAATATTTCCGATGACCTAGTCTATATTCTATGTTAGTTATATTCGTTGATAATTCCCTGAATAATCCCGATAACCAGCTCTGATTATCTGTGTAACCTTTACAATTATCATTTTATTGGTATCTATCCCTAAAACAATGACTTCTTGAATATTCTCTATTAGAATGGTGCGATCTGTGTCACTACCTACTTGAGGATGCCCACTGGTATTCTCTCGGACCTGTAGATTTATTATTTTACATCGATTGTAGCTGTTTTGTTATCCAATTATTTTATAATGATTCATATCATCGGTCCCTCAATGAATAGAATGTCTAAATTACACTCAGTGTCGTCTTTCGAAAAAGGAGTTACACGTTTTATCTTTCTCAATATTTTTGGTGATAAGTTTACCATCTTTATAAAAATTTTCATCAAAGTGATTTGATGGCAGAGAATATGCAACGTAGTAACTGTATCTAAGCACATCAGTATCAGAGGATAGGAGGCCCTACGCCAGTGGCCTCCTCATAAGATGTATTGCGGGCAGTCGCCACAAAGGGCCTCACAAAATTTCGGGGGTATGATGAGGAGGACGAATCCTTCAAATCCCCCCTAGCCCTGGCTACGTGCCTGAAGAAATGCGGCGGTTATTCGATGTGTAGCAATCGATGACACCGTTCTCCAGCCATTCATGATGTCCTTTCCCTCTCCGTTATCTGCTTCGATCCATGCACCGCTCTGGTGGGAAAAAAATGCATAATGCTGGAAATGGGACAGTTTTTTAAATGAAGAGCGTGACGTCAATGAGGCATCCTTTGGACTTCAACGAAAACGATATTTTGAATCGACTGCCGTTCGTATTCTTACACGGTCCTTCTCCTACCTTCTACCTCACGCTGCTCTCAATCACGTTGAGACTTTCTCCTTTCACCGTCTTCATTTCTCGCCATCTTTCTCTCCTCTGTCGCTCCACAATGGTCAGAATTGAAAGCAGTCAGCTGAATAAATAACGCGTGCCTTTCCATAGTTCTTCTTATAAGAGGAAACCCATCGAATAGTAGCGCTTGCTCTCTGTGCCAATAGTATCATTTTATTCACTACTTTAGACAAAGGCAACATTTTCCAGTTTCTATTTTTCTATCCATTATTTTCTCGTCGCGTGGCTATCCCACCAAGTAACTACTTCTAATACAATGATACAAAGGTTCATCCTCTTTTTAGTATGATGATTTATTTTGTTATGATTCCTAAAAATGATGACACTTATTTTTCGAAATCAAACGGAAAAAAGATAATTCAATTGGAAGAGAATCTTGATCACAATATTTTCAGTTTTCTAGTTATCCATCTTGCCTCATTTTTTCATCTTAATGCCTTCAAATGGAGTGTATTTATAATGGAATCGCCAAAATTGACCTTAACCCTAAATCTCCATCATATGACCAGATTAGATTATCAAAAACTCTCTACTTGTGGAAAACCCTTATTACTCATGTTTCAATGTTAAAAAATCAATACGAGGTCTTCGCAGTCTCTTATGTAAGATTAAACCACAACCAAAGCACTTTGATGGAAAAATTTTAAAGGAATGGCAGACAAAGTTACAAGTACTTGGATAATGTGGAGAAAAATACAGGAATTTCGTCACATTGGGAATTAAAAGAACTAGCCAGCTAATCGGATAAATGGTGGTTTACAATATCACATGCATGCATGAACCATCCTAGGACCGTAAAAAAATGATTCTATCATAGAACGCCAATATTGCAAATGGTACACTTCCTCAAGTATTTTTGCTAAGCGGCTGCAAATTCTCGGAACCATCAAGGAAAAATACACATTAAGAACCACAGGAAAAGAAATATGGCTCGCCTCCGAATGGTGCCCATCTCCATTGCGAAGAAGACGCTCCTCGCTGACGCAATTAAAAAAAAATAAACTGCCGTCCTTGCTGGGGGGAAAAATAATTCATTACATCAATGTTTCTAGGTCACGTAAAAAAATAACATTAAAGTAGTTTTATTTCTCGTAAACGACTTTTTTTAAAACTTCAACGACTCCCTATGCCTCAGAGTTTGTCGGTGCAGCCCCACTCCTCGCGTGCCCTCAATACCTTGCCTCTTTTTACGCCTCCGCACCAAAAAAAACTCTGCTTTTTCCCTCTCTATCTCCTCGTTCTCACGGTACTTCCCCTGTCTCGTCCGCCCACAAACCCCCTCGAGTGACCCACTTTCACCGCCGGTGCATAATCCCCACTGCCTCCATGTGCCAAGGGTACGGACACCGTCTTGCTCCCCTTAAACCCCTCACGCCTACCTCTGATCCCCTCCCCGGAGCCTTGTTTCGTCCTCTGCCCCTTTCATCTCCCCCGTGCAGATGGATAGTGTGCATGCTATAATGTTCTAGGCTTGACCTCCATGATTTACCTAGGATTCCCCGGCCAATATGAACTTTTTCTAGAATTTACAATGAAACATAAACATAATTCCGATGACAGTTTACAAATTTTATTTAATTGTCGAATGCAAAAATAGTTTAAAAATAAAGGGACCCAGATTTTTAGCTTATTTTTTTTAAATTCATTTATTTACCCCAATACGACCGCATAAAGCACATATCGATTATTTTTCAACGAAGTTTTCAACAAATTGAACAATTAAACCAGCACGAATAACTAGGCCCTGGATAGGGATAACACACCCAGGCGGGACTCGAACCCGCGACCTCTTATTTGCCAGGCTAGAAGTTTATCCCGCCGCCACCGAGGGCAGCAATAAAAATCTAAAAAATTAGGAGTGGCAAACAAAACGTTCTCCCTCTGTCACATCGAGTAACCCCTTCTATTACTGTTAGTACTACAAAGTCTCAACGCCTAGAAAGTAAAATGACTTCTTTTATAATGAATGACTCCAAAATATGATGACACTTATTTTTCGAAATGTAACGGATAAAAATGCTGCAAGGTGGATCCTACAGTCCTCTAGATTCTGGAACTCTCTTCCGCCAAATATAAATACGTCACAATCACTTCAGTCGTTTAAAAGAAGGCTGTACTCCTATTTGAAGTCTGGGGCTTAATTCAGTCTCCTCAACTCATTAGAGTTATCATCTTGAAGTTGTGATGTTATCAAAACTCTCTAAATAAATGTGTATATGTATGTGTGTGTTCATTACTGTCTAAGTTAAAACTTATATTTTTGTGTTATTAGTATTGAATATTTTACATTTTTTGAATAAATATCTAATACTTGCTAGCCAAGCAATAATCTCCATAATGCCTTATTTTTTGTCAAAATGCCTTTTATTAAGAGTAGAACATTTCCTGTATTTTCTATTTTTTGCTCTGATAGGTTTTACCTAGAGTATAATAAAAATATTCTATTCTATTCAGTAAATGAAGCATACGTATACTAATTTCACGGTGTCAAGAAGTGTAGGAAGGTGGAAGTAAGGATTCAGGGTGTTAACAGCGTTCATGGCAGATTAGATTTTACATGGCTTTCCAATCAAAGATGAAATCCGCAGATGCTATGGAGAAATTTCCTTTTCCATAACTTTTTCATATTGATAAAGGGTTGGTAGTAAATTGAGCATCATGGACCACAGTAGTCTCTCCATTGTAATTGGAGTAATAAGCTATTCAAGTAACGTTTGATTCCATCTACATAAAATACATTCAAATCATAAATAGAGGTCATATCGCAGGTTAACTATTGGTTTGATTAAAATTGTAAAGGAGAGTGACTCCTTGCATTTCAACTCTTACCCACTAACTGAACAATTGGTATGCATCATTGTATTGTATTAGGGCATTTCCGTATTTTTTGTAGTTGGGGTACCTTCCGTAAAATCTTATGGAATAACTTCAACAGATCCGATTAAAAATTTAGGAAACTCTGATATTCCTGTATTTCTTAACGATTGTTATCGCAACTGATTAAGGCGGAGACTAATAAATGCATCCGAATTTTTACCTGAAATTCATGACTTATATCTTTGACCATTTAGGGTTTCGAGGATATTCTTCAAAAAATTATGAAATTTTTGTTATGTTTTTTTACATGAAATGCTTGAGGACGAAAAAAATATTATAGCCTGGCTCCTTCTTACTCTTGCCGTAATAAGTGGACGGAGAAAAGTTTTCCCATGCCATTCACGCCGGCAAACTGCCCATGAGCTTCCGAACGGCTAGCGCGCCCCAGCTTTTAGAGAATTATGGAAATTTCATGTCGCTCAACATCCTATCTCCTCTTTTTCAGCTCAATCCTTTCCCCTCTTCGCTGAAGTACTTCTTTGTTGGAGTACTTCCGCACGCGAAACTTTTCGGGACACGTTACGCGTACGACAACCTCTCATGAGTTTCAATGAGGGAAGAGTATGGCGGTGAAAGCCACGGAACAAACACCCCATTTTTATATTTCCTTTTTGCACTGAAAAATATTTTTAAAAAGAACCTTTGCACTTCGACCGTTACTATGCGGCACATGTGACGGAAATAAAAAAGATCTCTGAAACTCCAAACGAGGGTGATGATGAAGGCAGCCTTAGAGTTTTTTATAGTTCAATCAAATGATGTATGAAGGGTGTGAGCCTGTACGATGATGAAAAGTTCCTGACCTTCAGTTAAGCAGGTAATTAGTATAGGCTAATAGCAAGGAAGAATACTTGTAACTCAAAATTGGAGGATAGGTTAAAAAGTCTTATTATTCATAAGAGGGAGGAAGAGTGATACAGAAAGCGAGCAACGCCAAATATCAACGTGAAACAAAAATCAACTATGGCTCCAAAAATTAATGCTACAACTGAAAATTTTTAAGTAACATAAATTTAAACCCACTGCCATCGTAACTTCGTGAATTTTATCAATGCAAACGACTGACTGGACTCGAATTCGAAGCTACATAAACAGAAATTCCCTTCTCCTAAAACAACTTGATACCATTTGTTGAACGGAATACAATTTTTTATTGCTTCATGATTTTGAGGGAAGATATTTCAATTTATACAATATAAAATGAATACTTTTAACCCAGATAGATGACTGATAATTAAAACTATTTCATTCAGTGACATAAATAACAAAAAACATTTTATTTAGCAAACTTCAACCCGCTGCACCAGTCACTTATTATTCTCAAGGGAAATACAACTTGTTCCTCGTGACGAGTGATTTTAAATTCTAATACCCTTGCCTTAAGGACGGAGATGGAGAAGGAGAAGGTTGTTGATGGAGAGGGTATTCGCTCGATGTTGAAATAAAGGAGAAACGTCCTCATCAAAAACGAAAGAAGATCCTCAATCAACAAGACAATATCCGGGTGCACATGGGCACTGCACACCTACGTAGTTGTTATTTCTTTTAATTTATTTTTTATCTCCAGCTTCCACGCAAACAGCACACAAAGGCCTTTACTACTGAGTATTAACAAATGACGTCACAAACATACATACCCTGGATAGGGAACGCCTACCTAGGCGGGATTCTAACCCACGACCTTCGGTTTGCAGGCGAGGACTTTACCCCACCGCCACCGAGGCCGGCAAAATCTTGCCGTTTGCGATGGCTAAAATCATGTAAGTAAAGTTCCAATTACAGCAACGTTCACCATATTTGGCCCCTGGAAACTATTACTTATTTTCCAACTTGCAGAGCTTAGCGAGTAGTAGTCTGAAGGCTGGGAGAGAACTTGACTAAATATTTATTGAGAGAGGGGGCGTACACTTGATAGACATGGAAATGATGCGATCTTATGAAGTCATTTAACAAATCCTTATCAAAAAGATGACATGTCTAAGTTCTCCACCTATTCATATTTATACCTTTGTCAACCATGTGTCAAAAATTGGGTTTAAAATACCAAAGACATTTGATAAAATTTTGGTAAATGATTACCAAAATCAGAGTTTTGCCACATTTTCTAAACATTTAAAAGTTTTCTGTTGCCCATGCACTAAAGCGTCGTCACCTTTGTTCCACAAGTATGCCCCACATTTTCATTTCGCATTATAATGTAGAAAAACGATATATTTATTAGAAAATTTGGTGTGAAGCTTCGTTTTTAGGATTGAGTAACTATATTCTCTTTATTGCAAATTTATCTGAATTATTTAGTACGGTCGATTCTAGTGATCAACTTTGAAATCCATCTACTGCCTAAGACCTCTGTCATAACATATTGAATTGAGCTATAAGAACAGGTTGAAGATAGGAATTTCACGTCGTGAATAACGGTAGGTAAATCATGCATGACGAAAGGTCAACAGCTATCTTATGTTTGTGATGTTTATTCCGATTATAGGCATAGTAATCTAGATAAAGATCTATTGCCATTTTTCTATTTTTCCAGCTGAATGCACACCATCTCCTAAATAAGTGATCCTTGAATAATAGTAGATGGTTTAGACGCTAATATTGGGCGAAGAAACATGAGTATATACACGCACTACGAATAAGCACGCTTGGTCTCACATTCGGAATTTGATTTGGTACATCCCTTCGTGGGGATGAAAACGATTCGTTGACAGGCTCACTAGTGTCAGGATCACAAGAGCACTTGTTGTCTGGCTACAAGGAGGCATTTATCCCCTTAGTTTCCCTTCATACTTCATCATTTATTCCCCCCCGCACATTCCCTACCCATCAACGCGTCACCGAATTCCAAATGTTAAGGGGGTTCACCACCGCGCCGAAAAGCATCGTATTAGACTATCATGATTTCATCTTTCTTTACTTAACCTTGATCTAAACTTTTCTGCAAATTCTAAGGCAAGGATGAATTTATGAAATCAATATGAGCCATTACTCATTTCAGGGTTGTAATGACGAAAAATAGGCATACAACTAAAGTTTTTCCCCAGTTTTACAGCATATATTCTTGCAGTGTCGACCCCAAAAATAAATATATGAGGTATTAGCTGCAAAAACTGGTCCTTTAGTATCAAATTTAGAGTATGAATTACTTCATCAATAATCCTTTTGGACGGCCTCAGAGGCGGTGTAAATTCCTTGCCTACCATAGAAGAGGACAAGGGTTCGAGTCCCTCCGGGGCAGAATTCCTCAATGCAGGGCATGGATCTCCGGGAACGTTAGACTGTTAAAACTCCGATTTAAAAGGCCAATTGTACTGTTTCCGGTGGTACAGGAATGAAAAAAATATGAAATAAAAAGCTTCATCATCGAAAACATTTACGAAAAGTTTGAATTTTATATTGATATTTGCTCGACGCTATTGACACAACTCAACATATGCGTCAGTAAATTCCGAATAACAATACACAATAATAATAACATACCTACATTTTTTAAATATCGTATTTATTGTATATAGAGTTTGACACGAAAATAGAGCATAAATCGATGCTAATACTACTCGATCGTTGCACCTTCCACCGAGGTGGTAAACCCCCTGAGCCCTTTAAAGAACGAACTAACTTACCAACTGATTTTTTTTACTTTTTCATAGCCTATTTATTTTACTACTAATTAAGGGCTACTATGAAATAAAATCCAAACAAAAATTTTAAAATGCGTTTTCAAGTATATTCCTTAGTGGGAACACACTGTAAATTTTGCTATTGCTTGAAAAATAATATAAAATTGACCAAAAAATAAGTTTAACAATGTAGTATATATTGACTTTCGAATAAATGAGCATTTGTTACTGGAGATCGAGTGTAGAGAAAAATATCGAATAAACCGCATACTCACTCCAGAGGTGATGAAAATAACTAATTTTGAAAATGTATAACTAACGATCAATGAATACACAAGTCATGCGATTCACTTTAAAAAATACTCCAATACGTTATTTACATAACAAAAACTACAATAGTAATCACAGATCAGAAATATGATTTTCGTGAATTTTTATAAATATGTTCTCAAATGGGAACATTGAACTGTAGACGGTTAACTCCCTATGGCCTTCCCATCCCTCCCACTGAACACGGGGTCTTCTAAGCGGGAAAGATTCCCTCAACCGGATGATTTCCTTCGTCGGTATTAATTTCGGGCTCTTCTCCGAACCGGTTGTCGTCTCTTAGCAACGGCTCGAATTGGTGCGCCGAGGAGGAAGTGGGGCACAGGTAAATTGTTTCGCGAGGCAGGTTGTCGGGGATGGAGAGTGATGAGTGAAAGAATAGCAGGGGGATGGGGACTTTAACGAAAAATGGCGGAGATGAGTGGGGTGGGGAGCGGAACTTTTATATGAGGCTCTCGAGAGGGGTGTCGTTTGAGAAGGGGCTCCTAGGGAAATGAGCACGGACACCTTACCGAGAAAACATAAGTGCGTGGGGTCGGATTGCGTAATAGAGCTTGGGGGACACAGAAAGTCGTCCGGGTACTTCATGCTAATAACTTGGTACTGCGCATCCGAGCTAATAACTTGGTACTAAAGTATGTTCTATACTTGGTATATCGATACATCTTCATTAGGAAAATTACTCATCTAAATGAGAATTACTAATAAAAATAATTCTGTCGATAATAATTTACCGAATTAATTATTATGTCTTAAACGTGATATCAAATGAAAATCTTTACGACCCCGACACTAATGCTCGACATAGGTGATTGAAAGATCTAATGCCGTTGAATAGTTGAAAGAAAATAAATTCTCCAAGGCCGTACTCTCTGCTGGGCAAAGGTGGGGGTTGTGAAGTTACAAGGCTGACAGTGGGGTTATACACGAAAACTAAGCTAAAACACTATGAAACAAATAAATCGCGCTGCTCACTCACCTAGCAGATTTGTTCTAAGGAACAAATTACCGCGTAGGCCTCAATCACACACACAGTCAGGTTTGCGACCCGCCACGCCAGTGACCCACTCACATACTAGAAAAAGAAAAAATTACAAAATTAGGAATATTACGCTCGAAAGATTTTCCTTTGCTATCAATCACGTTTGACACATAATAATCAATTCGGTAAATTATTATCGACAGCACTATATTCTAATACTCACGGCAGTTGCCGCGCTTAATGGCTTCAAAGTAGGCATTCCAATAAAGGAAGGCGTATGATTATTTAAATCTTCTCTCGGATACCGAACAAAATTACAAATTACTCTAAGGGATATTTTGATTTTCTGGAGATCTGGAGAATCTAACCTGACAATATATTTTATTAGTTTATAAAATTATTCAAAATTTTAAAAAAGTTTATTGGTTTATTAAATAACCCTCCCGATTTGGCACCGAGTAAGGCTTCTTAAGGCCAACGCCTTTTTCTTTTATTATTTAAATAATGATTTATGTTTACATTCAAAATGGCTATTCTTTTAACGAATATTGCCTGAGTTGTGATGAATTCACAACCATTTTTCCAAGATTCTAATAATAACATAGGCAATATACGAAGGCCCTCGCGAACTATTTTAAGGATCACCAAGAAGATCTCTTCCTTCGCAGGGTGAATCCACGCGTTTTCACCAACGAACTCTAGTGAGAGAATCCACCCCACAGCTAATCCTCTAGTGCCATTCAACGAGTTAACCCTTGCACTCATTCATTCCCGAGGAGTGTTGAAGATAAGTGCGGACGACAAAGCCTCCCATCTCAAGCGAAATGGAGGCCAATACATTTTTTATGGCTGCGAGCTATCGTGTTCAGTGGTCCAATGGAGATAATTTGGTGATGGGTCGTTCAAAATGGAACGCAACAGGGGGCTAATCCTGCCAATCACTGGTGAAGTATTCCTGCAAATCCACCGACACAATTTCTCACCCCTTTCGTGCTGAACGGTGGCGTTTTTATCCCACATTATCGGCCTCAAAGAATCTCTAAACGAAAATATTCTAAATTTTTATTTTTAAAACTTTTCGCAATATCTACTCTTTTTTTCCTTTATTTATTATTATACTAGGCCAGCGGTACGTAAATACAATTCTGCTATCCCGAGGTGTACTTTTGACTCAAAGTCACACAAGGGGTCGGACCGTCGTTCATCCTCTTGTCACCGAGTTCCATCGTTGTAATAAGAGTAACTACTAAAAGCTTTCCCGTTTTTATTAGAAAATGAGCCGATACAGGTTTTAATTTTTCTTTACACTTTAACAAGGGTGTTTAAAGATCCCAAATTAATATTTTACCTACTAAATTTAAATACTCCGGTGATAACAGTTTTATATCTCCTCCTGTTTCTTAGAAAGTAAATTTTCAGAGAATATTAGAGAATCGTGGACGTTACTAAGAGAACGTCTCATATTTATATTGCTTGAAAATCAATCATAAATATTGGGCTCGATTGATCATTTTCAGTGAATTTGAAAGCCTTAAATAAAATACTGCGAAAGGACGAGCAAGCCTTTTACAAGTATATTTTCTCCATCTTTGCTATTATCAATAAAGGCTATTTAAGTTGATCTTGAGGTACAATTTTACTGTAGCATTAGTGTTGGGGTCATAAACATTTTCATTTGATGTCACTTTTAAGTCTCAATAAATAATTTAGCACATTAATATCGACAAAATTATGTTCTAATACTCACGACATTTGCCGTGGTTAATGTCACCTGAGTAGGGGTTTCAACTTTTTTTTCTATAAGTCGATGTCCACTCGGGTGAAATTAGTTTTACGGTCACACTTGCCACATAAATTATAATAATGAATTTCGTGTCGAATAAGCCTTCTCGGTTGAGGCAGAGTGAGATGGGTATATCCAAAGAAATTTTCACTATTTAAATATTGTTCAAATAAAACAATAATATGTTTGAATTATTATGCCCAACTATAAAACTACAAGAGAATTTGCTTCAGAATCGCATTGAAAACGAATGACGCGCGACGTCCGATTTTGGATGAAAATCGTCGGGATTTTTATGCTCAGCCACAAGTAAATAAAGTGAGGCGCTAAGTTATATAACAGCTAATCTAAATTCTTCATTAATAATAATATTGTTAGGGGAATAGCGACCATCTCACGAAGTGTTTCAAAAATTAACCTGTCAGCCAATTTACTGATTGTAAAAAAAACCCTCATTCGGCCGCTATTCATTAGACATGGATATACTGATGATAAAGCTCGACAAATGCGTTTGAAAAATTTCATATTGTTGCTTGATGTTCAAAATCGCAATATTAAATTATGATTACAAACCATGATAAAGTGAGTTGATGTCGTTTGGCGACCGATACTGCTATTACCACAGTGCATTATTTTTGGAAGTGTTTTACAACTAATTCTCACGAAGATTGAAAGCTGTAGAATATTAAAAAAGGCATTGAAAAGTGCTTTTCCTCAATATCTAGAGCAAAATTTCGCCTGACAAATGCGCCAAGCTATCCTTTCCTAAAGATACTTTACATATCAGAGCACGATATCGCATATTTCAGGCTACGGAAAGGGCTATTGCGATGACAGCGACGCTTTCCGCCAAGTTAGTAAACTTCTTAATGAGATAGCATCACCACCGTTTAACTCCTTGTATTTGGCATGGTTTTCTATTGTATTATATTCTTTGAAAGAAAGCAGGCATCAATAAATTTTCAAGTCGCATAGAAGATCCCTATACAATCATTAAAAAATTACATAGAATTGTTGCCAACATTCACCTGTACATAAATATGATAATTTGCCCCAGTACTTTTTCTCAGTAAAAATTTTAACCCTCGATCAGTCGCGTCACATTTTGGAACGTTATTTGTCACGCAGCGTCTCACAGGCTCTCGGAATGGTTTAACAAAAGCATGAAAGTAGGAATAACTGTTTCAACTATAATAAATCATTCATTGAATAATTAATTTCATGGATGGACAACAAATTTATGGATACCGATGATGGAAATATTGTATTAATAAAAGACTGAATGCTACTTATTTTGATGTTTATTATTGTTTCTCTTTCATCGAAATTAAAGCATGATTAATTTGGACAGTAGACAATTTGGACCAGCTGGATTTTTCACTAAGAAATAACATTCTTGGCTATCGTGGTATTCCAAGACAAACTATTAGGTGTAAAATTATCGTGCATTATCAATTTTTAGTTTTGACAGTATTTATGTCACTAACTCGGCATCTTCAGATTTATGAGATCATGAAGAATCGATTTTACTCAAATTATTTCCCATCCTGAACACATCAGGAATGATGTCGAATTTTATTTTGAAGTGAAAAACGTTTTTAAGTTTCACTTTTAAAATTTAAAAATTGCATCTTTCAAGTCGTCAGTGAGGCTCAATCAGTGACCTCCATATTGACAAAATCTTCATTTGTTTTCGATGATAAGAAATTACAAAAATTTATTTGTAAGGTGATTTTTTCTTATGTTGTGTTTTTGTTTGTATTTTAGAATTATCACGTATATTTATCATTAAATTTTCACTCTCTACCGGCACAAATGCGTACTAAATACTTAGGTGCATATTTAAGCTTTCAGTAGCGGTATTACTTTGTCCTTCGCCATAAACCGGTATTAGTTGCTCTCCACTGGGTATAAAGAGGTGTGCAATCATGAGAAAAGTGATATCACATGATTTTATATTCAGATTCACGGATAATAGTTAGCTTTAATAGAAGTTATTATTTTTTACCTTGAATTTTCGTTAAGACTTGAATGCGGAAAAGTTGGAACAAAATTTTCGTCCCCTTCTTACTCTTTCATATTTTTCTGGCTTATTAAAATTTATTATAGAAGGTAATTTTTTAATTATTTTGTGTTTTTGTGTATATTTTAGAATTAGTACCTATATTTATCATCAGCATTTCACTCTTTACTGGCAGAAATGCAGATGTATATAATCAACTTAAGAAAATAAATAGTTGGTATTAAATGTCTTCATTTGAATATTAGTTTTTCGAAATGACCTTATCTTTTCTTTTGTTCCACACATAAATATTAATCTTTTTAAATTCAAAAAGCCCTAAGGACATGCATTTTCTCTCATTAGCCATAACAGGAGAGTTCATTTTTTTCTCTTCGAATGAAGCTATGCATACGAGTGATGTATTTAATATCAGTCAAAATTAATTTAATAGTGATGTTGGTAAGGGAAAAATATTTTCTCAAACAATTAAATGAGAGAGCATTTATTTATACATCCCCGGGACTTGATAAAAAATGTGACTAATTACCGGAACGTAATGTTATTAAGTCAGCAGCATACTCCGTTAACTTCAATATAAATAGCAATTTCGATGCAATCGTTAATCTTAATCAATCTTAGATCGCCGAAGCGTGCAAAAAAAGCTTAGAAAAATTTAACCATTATTCGTGAATTTGAATAAAAAAGCATGTGATAACACTTGTCCCTTGATTGCACACCTTTTTATACGAAAATGAATTGGTGAATGTCTACCAAATTGGATGCTACTTGCTAACATCAGTATCGATCGTCGAATGCAGTCAACTAAATCATCATCATTTGCAAAGGGAATTTAATTTTACGATTCTGATCATCAAGCTACTATATGGTACTATTCGAAGGCATTCGTGGAGCTTTTTCACCAGCATGTCCATGCCTATGAAAAGGGTCGAACAATATGAATTTTTATTAAATACCGTAAATAATATTTATGAATACAGTATTACTTAGTGCTTTTATGCATCTAATAGAACCAATCGCTGCTTCTTCCTTTTTCTTTCCACTGAAGTGACCCCCAGAAGACTAGTACATCTAATGGAAACTATACTACCAAATAATATCCATTGTTATTTCGTAAACGCGATGCGAAAGATTCAGATTATCTGTAATTTGACGATCTTCTATAACATTTTTTTCGTGGGTGATTTTAACAATTTTCATAACAAGGTAAATATCTGATTTTGTTTTCATGCCAGGATTCAAGAATTTTTTTATTGTTGCCAGTAATTAACTTTCTTGATGCCTCGCCAGAGAAAATATAAGCAAGAACGATTTTCAGATCCTGCGGACGCCACTAAGATTAAAATTTCAAAATCTCTGATCATGTTGTGGGTCTGATTGGCTGACCATGACAAAACTATGTTAAAATAAATTCAGTAAATTAACATTCTGATTCCCAATTTTGTTGGAAACTCTCACGCGACCATGGAATCTTGGCAAATGCTACAAATATTTTCCCAATATTTTTCTCATGTTGATTGAAAGGGTCTTCGTCTTCAGTAATCCAGTAATATCCAGTAATTCAGTAATAAAAAAGTAGAATTCAAACTGTATCATAGTGAATCGTATCGATTTTAATTGATTTTAACCACTGACTAACGACGATTCAAATGTGACTCGACTGTACAAAAAAGTTAATTTAATTTTCGATTTAGTTGATCACAAAAAGTATTTCTGCCACTTTACAGCGAAACCGTAATGTTATAATAATAGATATAAATAATAATTTAAAAATATAAACAGCAACTAAAAATAAAATACAAGAATAAAAAAATATTAATAAATTCACCGAAAATATATAAGGGGAACTTTTTACAAATATATGGGACATGGCAAGGTTCGTGAAGGAGTCAGAAGAGAGAAAGTAGCATTACGCCCAATATGAGACTCGAACCCACGACCCTGAAATTAAGATTCATGCTCTAACGGCTGAGCTAATCGGGCATCGTAAGTTGAAATAAAAATTCACTAACTCTTGCTTTACTTTGTGGTATTCCATTATAAGTTTCCTGGATATCAGACAATTACTTATACCACTTATTTTTTTATCAGAGCGCCTGAAATTTTGATAGCTGATAATTTGCGCCTGAAGATAATTATAATTGATTGAAACCCGGGTCGCGCTCTGATTAAAAAATAAATGGCATAATTAATTGTCTGGTATCCAGGAAACTTTCATTGTAAGTCGTTCACGAATAAATTTAAAGTACCACTAATGACTGCCATAATGCGCTTGAATTACCTCACTATCTGGGGAAATATGTTTATGTTTGGTGCTAACAGAAAGATGGTGATTCCGCGTTGGAATCAGCAGCTCAACGTCAACAGTAGCGCCGACTCCATGGGGCCTGAGGGGGCCCGAGCCCCCTCAAAAATTCGTTATTGGTGTGAGGAAAAATGTGTCAGGCTTGTCGATTTTCCCCGGAATGTCCAGATCTCGATATTTGAGTTATCAGGGTTCTAATAAAATAAAATTTAATAAATAAAATTGAATTTTGAGGGCTTTATAAATGTATATGTTTTTAATTTGGTGATTCTTGTCTTTTTTACTTTTGCCTTCGTATATTATTGTGTAAAAATAGATTTTGAGGGCAATGTAAATGCAGACACGTATTGTTTTCTGCTGATTTGGTGCTATGTACATGGGGGCAGGTATTGTGTAAAAAATGGTATTTTGAGGGCTTTTAAAATTTTTTTTTGCATTTTATATTTTTGTATTAATGTACTTCCTAACATTATGTTACCACCCGACTTCATGGTCGACTTTTAACAAATTATGTATTAATAATAATAATAATAATAATGTTGTTTATACGACTCATCTAAAATGCTTAAAAAACTTAAAACTCACAACTTATAAAATTTCCCGGGGCAAGATCCCCGATTTGGGCCCCGCAATATTTTTTGCAAGTCGGCACCCCTGAACGTCAACAAGAGAGAATCCCTAAGGAAAAGGACTGCGATTATCACCCGAGGGTCGACGAAGACACGGGAGGATCAGCAATCTTCGCCACTTGATTGATTGGCTTCGCAAGGTACGTTGGCGCGACAAGGCATTCCCTTGCCCAGTCTCTCAATCGAATGTGAGGGATTCCCGCCCCCCCTTTTCTTCTTCAAGTATTTTCCTCGAGAGAGAGAGAAGCATTCTTTCAGCGCGCGTAACAACCAGAAAAAGAAACAAGGCACAGGTATACTTCCTGAAGGCTTAACGGAGAAGTGGGAACCAAGTGGGATTTTGTTAGATATTCACTCCAAAATATAATATGGTTTGCAAGGACAAGTTAAGTCCACTATACCATACTCAGACGTCACAAGTAAAAGATAGTCATTCCAAACAGAAACGTTCAAAAAGGCACTCAAATAGAAAATAAAATTAAATGAGATCGTATATGCAACAATTATAAAGCAAAGAGCATGGGGAAATTCTTGAATTGGATGAAGTTTTTTTTTTTCAAAATTTACCCACTTCCTAATAAATGAATCGAAATCAGTGCTTATTTTTTTAAATATTTAAATAATAAAAATAATGATTTATTTACTCCTGTTTTTGATTTCACGGCTGATAATAACAAAGAGCTTTAGGTGGTCCCCAAGGTCAAAATACCAGAATTGAGCCACCATCAAATAATAAAAATGAATGCCAAAAAAATAATGTAGTGTTAGCAGCGCTAGTATCACGGCGGAGGGATACGTCGGGCTGACGACGGATGTGGCGAAAGGAGCGCCGCTAGCGTGCGCGAGGGGAAGGAGAACTGACGACGAGCTAGCCTATCCAGAGGCGGCATATTGAATGCGAGCCCTGGCCTGAGCACACGCATGGTCGTGTGGTACTTGTGCAAATAAATGTGTAAAGCCGAGAGTCTCGTGTCATTTTTAAAAGATCTAACAGTAGCAAATATTACATACGTTTTTAAAGACTCCACTAAAGAATTTAGGAACAGCAATGCAAATTCGCACATTTATTCCACTAATGTTTTTCGATTACATGCCCTTCAAACCCTCCCTAGCTGTATATTATATCCCCCCAAAACTTCCGATTTTTTAAACTCGTAAAAAAAGTTTCCAAAAGGAATCATGTTTAACCAAAAATTTAAAAAAATATGAATTTTTTAGGCATAACCCAGTATTCCTTCAGAGCTACTGGAACGCCGTTCTGGTTAGTTCTGGCAAAATTAAGCACCGATCAAAATGCTTTCAACCTCGACAATCCATTATGCCACAGAAGCAGAGAGATATCCATTCAAGATCTCAACAGCGTAAGGATTGCAAAAAAATCTTTTAATCGACTCCCTGAAATGCATGATAACTTACTTTTTGGAGACTAGTACGGAACCCAATCAACACGTCGCTATTATAAAAAAAACTAACAAGAAGTGTCCATTTCCAAGGTCAGCTTTTCCTTTTATTCATTACTCGAGATTACTGTTCCTTGCTATATCATTCCCTATTCTTTACCAGGGTTGGGAAATTTTTCTCTACCAAAGTATTCAAGCATGTGAGTTGCAGTTTATTATCATCTTGTTTGATCTTCAAAATTTTCATAA
Source organism: Ischnura elegans (assembly GCF_921293095.1). Classification (NCBI taxonomy): domain Eukaryota; kingdom Metazoa; phylum Arthropoda; class Insecta; order Odonata; family Coenagrionidae; genus Ischnura; species Ischnura elegans. The sequence continues at coordinate 63,047,302 of NC_060249.1, read as the reverse complement.
TTATTTTTTTTTCTTTTTCTTCACCTTGTTTAATATACGATATAATATTTCCTGGAGTTAAGGTCAATTTTAAAACAAATCGAAACGTTGGCTGAAACTTGTTTTAAAATTGACCTAAACTCCAGGAAATATTATATCGTAAAATTTTCATATTCACTGATATCACTCACTATTGATTATTAGCTTCCAAAACAATCTACTCTACTCTACTCCTAATTTACATAAAGTAGTACGCGGACACATCAAGGTAATTAAAAAAAAGATTATTGAATGGCTATTGCAGTAAAAATTTGACACTAATACATAAACCGTGTAAGATTGTAATGATGTTGATGCTATAATGTACTTTAGAAATAAAGCGTAAAAAATATTATTTTAATTAAAAATCTGTTGCCCTTTTTTTAAATGGCTGGGATAACACTAGGCAATCCGAATAGAATTATATCTTTTCATTAACCAATTTACTAAAACAAGTTGTACCCCATCGCTGGGATAAACTAATTGATGCCTGATGAGATACCTATGACCCATATGTCACCGGTACGTTCGTTATAGTACTCACCAGTATGATAAGAACCTAATACTCTTTTTTTAGGTGGCTATACCAAATGTGAGGTCGACCTCAACGTCAATATAATTGGGTAAACCAGGAAAAATCTACGTTTGTATAAACCCACGTAGCGTTCATATGAGTCTTGGCTTCCGGGCGTTCCTCCGCGTTTGGATGTCCATAAGTGACGACAGTTTCTCCAGCCATCCTGCTGGCGTCATCAGGTCAGAAACCTCAGATCAAACCCACGCAGCGTTCCAATCGATTTAGCTATGAGTCAGGAGAAGAAAGATCTGGGAAAGCCATGATTTTGTTCAATTACCTCTTAATCAGCGAAGTGTGAAATTAACATCCTGCTAAGGTAGGCATGGAAATCGATTTGCAATTTACGAGGGGGAATTTCTCCGAGCTAGTACTAAATCTTCCGATGATGGAGGGTATCCACTATTAATGATTGGGCTTCCCTAGATTTCGCTGAAGAATGAACTAAGGAACTAATGGACGGAAACAGCTGCGAAAATTTTACTCTGCCTAACACAAGATTTTATCGCTGGGTGACAATAATTTAATTTTGTTAATCTCTCCTAATCCATCGATAATATTTATTATCAGCTACTCGGATTCTGAAAAACCTTCAAGGTTTAAGTTGAGAATTTTGGTAAATAGATAAATCAGTACTTGGAATGATGTATAATTTTATTTGGAGCTGATAAAGTTGATCTAACCAATAAACCCGACTATTTATATCGGCAAATTACAAATAAACATATGACTTCTTAAATATTTCATGAATATATTTCATGAAATTTTCACCGAAATTCTAATTTTAAAGGAAAGGAGTATTAGACAACATTCATGATTGCTGAATGATTATTTGACATTGTATTTTCAGAATAATTATCACAGCAAAAGTATAGAGGGTGAGAACAAAGGCATTATAAAATATTTTTAATTCGGATAATAGATTATTATTTGCATGATATTTCGGCAAAGGAAAAATACATGTGATAATAATATTACATTTCATGAATTACCTGGTAAATTATAAACTCGAACGGTAGTTCTTCATGGTTTGCATGCGTTGCGGATCGTAGCTCCTGGATAGAATGTATTTTTATGTATCAATGTAAAACACGCAGAGATAAATTATACCTGATTAATCATTGTATATCTTTGGATGTAATATATCACATTAGGGTCAATCTGTGGAGGAGCATTGGTAATCTAATAAGCGTCTGCACTTGCGGTAATGTGAAAACTTAACATTGCTAAATAAAGAAGATTTTCAACTCACAAACCAAAAAGTATCAAATGGAGAATCTACAGTAATTCTAGCCAGGATTATGCATTACGGGTGAATCCGTAAAGTTATCACCGTGGCTCGTTCCGGTCTACTTAAGTTAGTCAGGATGTTTGGTGCATTGCAATGTTTTGGCATTTCCACGTGAATGGCAGTAACTTCTCTCAGCATAGGAGGATCATTAACAATAGATTACAAAATCGACACTTTGTTACTTAAAACCAATATTAAATATTACCAACCTTTCGATATATTTATACACCTTCATCAGGGCCTTTTGTAATGCTTATTGTAACCATCAATAATATCGCAAAATGCCCTGATGGATGTGTATCAATAAACCAAAACATTTGCAAACGATTTCGTTTAAATTTTATCCAGTTCTTCACTCAAAAAGGCAAATAAAATATTAGATGCAGAGGTCAAGAGAAATGAAAAGCAAAAAATAAGGGCAGTCACTCGGATGCAGCCATGACAAGCAAGACTAGCGCAGAGAGAAATGTAACGGCCCTCATTTTTCAGGCGCCTCGGTTCGCAGCCGGCTCACGAATCGCTTTATTGATTACGTGAGATGCAGTTTAGCTGGTTTCGCCACACGTGGAGTGATACGGCAGCGCCAGCAAAGCCTCCATTTTAAAGAGGCGAGGTTTTGCGAGGCAAGCAGTGACTGCGGTCGTGAGGATCTTTCTCTCTCACCTAACGATGAAAACGGTATTTCCGTAAAGCTAAGCGAGAGGAAAAATACAAAAATATTTTTATGAGATTTAAGCAAGGGAGGTGTTCCTTCTCAAGGTACGACGTTCAAATATAGTTCCACTCAAAGTTTTTCCTGGATATACACAGTTACTTATACCACTTATTTTTATATCATTGAACTGGACTCTAGGGAACAGTTAGAAATTTTTAAAATTATTGAAAGTCAAGACAGTACTCTTATAAATGAATATCTCTACCCATCCTTTTCGCCTATTCTGGCGTCCGTTTTAAAATTCATCAAGTACCTAGGTAACAATAAGATAAACAAATCATAATTAGCGCCTGAAGATGATGATAATTCATTGAAACCCGGGTCGCGCTCTGATAAAAAATAAGTGGCATAAGTAATTGTGTGTATCCAGGACTTATAATGGAATACCACAAAGTAAACCAAGGGTTAGTGAATTTTGAATAGTTCCACTCCTCTTAAACCGATTGATATTCCCCAACCTGAGCGATATGCCACGCCTAACAGCCTTAATCATTTTAAGTTCTATCGAAGAACGCCTTCGGACATCCTTAAAATTTGAGGTGGCCTTAGAAAAAAAAGGAACTAGCCCTCCTACTCTGAATGAGTGAAATTCACACAACATTGGCTTCGTTCGAGGTGAGCTCACTTATGAAAAAACTTTCAAGTTGAGTTGGTTTTGTTAGTGAGTGAGCGGAAAACTCCTCAAAACAGCATATTAATGATATTTAGTCTGTGTTACACAAATTACTCGAAGCTTCAGGTTGCCTCCTTGACCACGGACCCGGCAAGACAAATATGGATACCGCCTCACTAGCACCTGATATATTGGTCTTAATCACAAACGAATAATTTTGAAAGTGTTTCGTCAGACGACAAAATAGAAGTTAAACTAAAGCCTCGACATGCAGCATATGAAATAATCACAAAGACACACTCAGAACAAAGTGAAGAGAATACGTTTCAGAGGAAGATATTGGCACCAAAACAAGAGAAAGACAAGACTCATCATATCAACCCAACTTAATCAGTAATTTTTAGGAAATTTATGAAACTGAATAAAATAGGAGAAACAAAGTAAAATTCATTTCATTCATAAAGATATTTACAGAGGAGTATTATTTGTTTGGATAGACACAGAGAACCCCTCGAAAGATATTTGTAAAAGACGAGTGAGTAGGAAAACTTACATAATAAAAGAATTTCGGAAGGAGGAAAAAATGGTAATACATAGGAAAGGAAGTTGTCAAATCGCAGTTCACATAAGATATTTTAAAAATAACTCATTTCGTAAAACACCACTTGTTAAAATCGTGAATGCGACTTTTTTATCATCGATCTTGAATTAAGAAGTTGATTTTATGATGCATATATCAAATTAAACACGGCCGTAAATAAAGAGCCAAATAAGAGAGACATATGGAAAGGATAATATGAATAGAGTTGTCAACGCAAATAAAAGTGTCCCAGCAATCTTGTCTGAAGACACCACCACGATGATGACGCCACGTGGATCGCTCTCACACCCTTCTTCGATAGGGGCACCGTGAGGCCGTATCCTGCCCTCCACCTCACCCTCCCCCCCCAGTATCGCAGGATTCAATAAAACAGATCCGTACAAACACGGTCGTAGTCTCTGCGGAAGCCAACCCTCCTTCCTTTCCCTCAACTGAAGCAGCGACGCGCCCCCTGCAAATTGGAATCCTCTCGGATGTGCCGACGCATGTGAACGAGGTGCAATACTCGGCGAAGTACGCGTGGTTGCATTGGGATCTATACTGGAAATTATAACCATAAGTACTAGCCCTCTTACTCTGAATGAGTGAAATTCACACAACATTGTCTTAGTTCGAGATGAGCTCTCTCCTCACCTCTCCAAACCAAGCCTTGGGTTACAGAAACTATTTCTGGATTTCATGGGGAACTAGGACTGAGGTGGGAGGAGGTCGCGGAATGGACTATCTCAACAATAATTTAATGATGATGATCAGGGACGCCGACTTACAAAAAATATTGGGAGAGCCCAAACCGGGGATCTTGCCCCGGGATATTTTATAAGCATTGAGATAGAAGTTTTTTAAGCATTTTAGAAGAGTCATATGATCAACATTAGAACCCTGATAACTCAAATCTCGATATCCAGGCACCCCGGGGAAAATCGACAAGCCTGACACATTTTTTTCACACGCCATAATGAATTTTTGAGGGGTCTCGGGCCCCCTCAAGCCCCATGAAGTCGGCGCCACTGATGATGATGACATAACAGGCTTTGTTGCGGTCTACGCGTTTTGTTTTGCTGCCACTTTTTATCAGACGGCAAGAATGGTTTGCGGGTAGACTTGATGTAACCCCATCAAGATGCAATTAATGAAAAATCTCTGTAAATTTTACACAAAAGAAAACTTCGATACCCTAATTTCTCATGAGTTATGTAAGATATATAAAGAAATTAGTGCACTCAAGCCTTTCTCAGCCGTGTTAAACAAATTGCACGAACAGTTTTTTAGCTGTGCGCCACCTGCTGGTTAACGTCACAAAGCGATGGAATTCGTCGTGCATTGAATATTTTGATCCCTAAAAAATGAGTGTATTAAAGTTTGCTTTGCATTATAGCGTTTACATAATGATATCAGTTAAGTAGACATTTTGCGTTAAAGCAATGCAGCTATAGACGTGTATGCAGTGTTGCCATGGATTCCACAGACGAAATCTGAGGGACGTTAATTTGCCTTTATTACTACGCAAATAAGCTCTTATTTAATATTATAATTAATAATGAAAACCAACGAAAGGATATAGTAATATGGAAACATATCAAATTTATTTCTTAAGTACTCAATGTTATACTTAGAGACTTGCTTCAAAATCATTCATGCAAAAGACTAACATAAAAAGGGAACAGACTAACTTCAAATTGCATTTCTCGACAATTCAGCTAGATAATGAATAAAAAACACTAAAATTCGTACAATATTCTAAACAAATTTGTGGATATTCCAAACCGAGACTAATATTCTTAGAAATCATAAACGAAGATATTATTTTCCACAATTTATTAAACGAGTTGTATTTTTTTGCTGGTTGTATGATGTAATATCTCATCTTTGTTTCCGTGCCTTCTCCTAAACAGACCCCACGTCTCTCCCCTATTTCAATCACTCCTTTCTTCTTTCCTCCCCACCACATACTTCCTTCTGATTTTATACCCCCGCCTATCGCCTCACTTTAGGCAGTATCAACAGTTTCCCTCATCTCTTATTTCAGTAATTTGGCAAGCACACCACAGATTCAGTCTGTTCCCAAAGCGATTGATTCCATTAGATATGAAATGGGATAAAGAGAGAGGAATGTATTGCAAAGTTACTACTCATTATTAAAAAACGAGAAATGAATGCCTGAAAATTTCATTACGGAAATTTTCACGACCAAATTATGCTGACTAACGTGCCATTCTAATACCCTTTATTCCGGCTAGCTGAACCCTTGAATGCTATGCTAGTGCTTTGTCGAATCATGTTCCGTATCTCAGCAGAGAGGGCATATTCTGAATCATCAGTCAGTCGCAAACACGCCCGCGGGCGGCAATTAGACCCACCGAAAATCTTGCGTGAGTCCCTAAGTCACGTGGCGAGCTCACTAAAAATCGACCGTGATGCTTTGTGTGGCATAAAACGAAGCGTATATATAGGTAAAGTACACAGATTTGACGCGTGAGTATTTTATGCTGTAGAATAATAAACAGCATATCAGTCAGCATAAATCATTTAGAATAATACACAGCCTATCAGTCAGTATAAATCATTCGCATCATATCAATCATTTTAAAGTGATTGAGAAATATTTAAGACATAAATTCCCATAGCGGAAAATTCAAATTTTATCGACACTCATTGAAGCACCAAATGTTTTTTCTTCTTTCCAAAAATAAAGTTACTACATGGTAAAAAAAATTTCCTTTAACGCACAATTAACTAGTTTAGATTTCATTTGACGATGGTCCGTAGTTTCCTTCAAATTAGAGATTTTTAGCGACCATGCAGCAAAAATCAACTTTTCAAATTCCTCCTCCACATTTTTACCTTCATAAACCGGTCATTTACCCGTAGATTTGCTAAAACAATTAAGGCATACTTTGGCCAGAATTTCTTGAAGTCCTTAATGGTTGGTGGGAAAAATGATTCCTATAACTATCCCGCACGGCCAACTCGTATTTATTTTAATCACTTTTGTGGAATCTAGAGATAGAGCACGGTTCTAATACGATGGTCGCCAGGTTGCACTCATCGCAAATTAATGACTGTTAAAATGACATCGAGAGTTTATGAATTTTTTATATACCACATAATACTTTGAAATATATATCCTATCTTAGGAATTCTTTTTAATAATTTTTTTCTTTCTGTACCACTTCCATGGAGATGCGGATGCAGTAACGGATGCAGAACGAACTCAAAGGGGGGGGTTAAATATATTTGGAGCTACCTGTACTTTTTTCGTAATGAAAAATAATCAAGTTACATGCAAGATTTAAGATAGTTTCATTTAAACTGATTACATGCATATAACAAGAGAATAACGCATCTTATAATAAAAAATTTACAATTGTGGTTCTTCAATGTTCGGCAATTCGGTCAGCCCCGCAAGGGGGGCGCGCGCTCCTTGTGACCTCTATATGTATCCGCCACTGCTCCATCCTTTTCGAGCATCATCACGTAATTTAATTCACGTTCTTTCGGTTTCTAAATTACTAAATTACCATTATTGTTTGTCATTTCCTTCGCATCGAAAACCCCTCATCAGTGGCGTTGCTAGTTGGGGGTCCGGGGGGTACCGACCCCTCCCCCCCCCTAAATATATAAACTTAATTATTTTCCAACGTTAAAGAAAAAAATATTGAGAAATCATGAATTTAGAAAATATTTCTACAACAAATTTTTACCGATTACGAAAAGTGCTACAATTAGTTTAAAACGCTCTACTTATTACCTTGTCTTTCAAAAATCTTCCCCCTGGTTTTGGACCCCCCCCCCCTCCCCCGAACGAAATTCCTGGCTACGTCACTGCCCCTCATATTGCCGTATATTTCATCCTATCAGGGTTTTTTTTCTCAGGCATGCTGCGAGAGGGATTGAAAATTTTTCTTTGTCACACCTTAAAAAAAATCAGAGGAAAATTCAAAGCAGACGGGCCGTAGAAAAATTGGAAATACTGGAAAAAAAAGCAATTGAAAAAATATCAACAAGCTCCTGTTCAGAATAATAAGAGACTACGTTCGAAAGGATTACAAATCTTATTTTTTTCGTCAAGGAAATGGAAATGAAGCAAATATTTTCTTTTTAAATAGCTCCGGTCGAACACAAAAGGTTTTTTTTTCTGGCCTTTTGAAAAAAGTTCCTCGTTCGAAGATTCTCTGAAAGCCTTATAACGATTTCTTGAGGAAAACGGGAAAGTTCCTTTTTTCGTGCCGATTTCGGAATGGAATTTTAGATCTGTACTCTTTGCGACACAAGATTGAAATGTTCAATTAAGGTCACAATAAATTTTAATTTCTCGAAATTGGTCAATTGAAAAATATAAGTTAATTTCAATCATAAACGTGATTTAGCCCTCATAACTTGAAAATTACATGAATTTAAATTTTTACCCGCAAATTATTGGTGAATTAATTATACCTTTCTCTTCAGTTTAATTAGCGAATCTGAATAACCCATCATTATTGAAATATTCAAATCTTTTGCTGGTATTTCCTTTGGTATGGTAACAATGCACTAAAATATTAAAATCATATTCAAAAAGAGCTTCAAATATTAAAAGAGCTAATGCAGGAAAATTCATGTCTTTTAAAATTTCTTGCTTAGGTTATCATTCATTTAGCGATAAAAGATTTAAAGTTTTCCGCACTCAATAATGGGATTTTTGGGAGAAAATACTTTAAAACAATGATATGTGACTCTATAGTGAGCAAACCAAATGATACTGAAGATATGGAGAATATAGCATGCATTATGAGATGAAACACTAGTAGTCATGAGAGATTGTTTGAGAGAGGAAGGAAGAGAATGGGATTTGTAGATAGAATGAAAGGGAGTAATCCTTACAGCGAATTGAAGAGAGCAGTGCTTGAAGGGAAGGGAGGTTAATATTAATAACCATACAATCAGCACTGGTAAAGGTGTAAATTATAAATAGAGACTAAGGGAATCATGGGATTTGAAGGGAAAAGGTATTTCAAAATAGTACTTCATTACATTAGGGGTCTAAAAATAATTCCGATTGAATATATAGTTATATACCTTCGTGAAACGCTCTTCATTAAATGTCCATAATTAATTTTATGGTCATATTGATTTAAACTCGCATCACTTAATAATGATAAAATAATTGAAATGAAATATCTATTGCGATAATAATTTTTACAATTTCAAAATATTCCTCGATAGAGCCCACATGAAAAAAGAAAAGTCCTCATTTTGGTATAAGGGAGGATTATAGAAAAGCACCTCCCTATTACACCCTTGCATAATAATTCAGTTAAAATCACAGTTTGCTTACAAAAGGAAACGGAAAACTCCGTCCTACACATATCTTATCATAGTGTTGTTACAAAATTAAATTAACTTCTAATTTAACTCTAGTGGAAACTGATTTCATGAGATTATCTCACAAAATTCATTCGAGGGTAGGTATGCACATGGATAAATGCGAATTCTGCTATTTAGAGGAGGAAAGAAAATGATTTTGAAAGCAGGAAGAATGTATTTGTACCCCGATAAGTGACCTCTAAAGCAGTAAAAAAGGAACTACGTGCGAGAACGCGTATTTGTATGCAGATGGGAGTGCGTTTGCGAATCCCTTCCGAGAGTTAATAGAAATTTTCCTCTCATCCCTCGGCCTCATCGCAAGAGTCGCAAATGGCGGACCGTCTCTCCCGCGAAGTGAATGTACGAAATGGATGGGGGCACGAAGGGGGGAGAGGTAGGGAGTGAGGCCCTTCAGCAAGGGAGAGGGAAGTTGAAGTTCCTTCTCCCGGAAAATAAAAACCCTTCCCACCAGAATACCCCACTGCGAGCGTTACATCCTTTCCCTGGTACCGTTGGAGGGAGGGGAGGATGAAGGTGGGCTTCCCGCCTGGCCGCGGCAGACCGAGTGGCGCCAGCGTCGCAGGGGGGGCTGGGGTTGTGTGTGGGCGTGACTTGGGGCGCCTTCCCCCCCTTCCGCGCATCCCGTTTCCCGGCAACCCCGCCTCCTACCTCGTCCGGGACCTGAAACATTCCACCCTTCCGACTCAAACTGCGACTACGTCACTCACCGCTCCTCCCAGACTCACCACCGCGGTCGTTTTCCCAAGGCCCCGCCCACGCCATCAATACAGACAACCCCTCATACACCACCTCCACTCCTTCCCAACTCTACCTGGCACTCCCTCACTTTCAGAATTCGGAATTTATGTTTAAAATAAAGTGCGGGGTAACATTTTTGATGCAACGTCATTTAGATTTTGATAACCCTAACTTGCTACGGATATTGGACGATGGTGAAAAAATACGGCGAATTAATAGATACTAGATCGGAGAGAGATTCTTTGGAATGCGAGCAACTCTCGCATGACCTCGATGCTGCTGAAGTTGGTTTGGAAGCAGTTGAGGTAATATTCGCCAAAGGGAAGGATAGAATGGAAGAGTATATGGAAAACCGTTGGCGGAATTAGACGGTACGAAACGTTAGAAGCGAAGGGGGCCACGACTTGACGTACCATCCGAAGGATTTAGTACTGTACTTAAAGTGCCCTCCATGATAATATCAAGCAAGAATTTGGTGACCTTAAACTCTCCACCACCGCCGCCCCGAGATTTGAGACCTGATTTATAAGATAGGAAGCTTAGCTTCAAGGTGGAAAGACCACTCATTGATGCGACATTCCCAGGCCAGTCCCTTCCAGATCTCATAGCTAATATTTTAAGTAAGTCGCGGACTGAAATATTAACATACTATGTCTTAAACATTACGAGAGACATTATACGAGATATTAGTGCGGTGTGTAGTCCTATGTTGATGACAAAATCGTTGGAATGGAATCGAAACTGAAGAGATTAAATAATTCTACGGAATGCGAGCTCGCTTAGAATTCTCACCTGGTGAATGTGATTTGCTTCCACCAAGCTCAGATTGAAGGAGGTAATACCATTCACTAATGCGGTCCCACTGCAAATTACTCTCGATGCTACGAGATCTCGTATTACAAAATAAGAACAAAAGTATATCACACATCATTCCAGTGAAAAATATGGCACCATGATAGGTTGTATCACGATTTAAAATGTTGTGTTTCGTCAAACAGGTTAGCTACTAGTTTATTTCTCATAGCCAAATAATATTCTTAATAGCACTAATTGGACTCTTTGTAGGTACGGAATATTTTTAGGCACTTAGTTGCGGGATGTAAGACCATTGGGATGTTTACTTTTGAAATTGAATTAACGGTTCATGCTTGGTAAGAGGTACGCCGTGAAACATATGAACACGTGCCGTTGTGATAGCACCTTAAACTAATTACCATTTAGCTCAGTTTATGTTAGGTAAATACACCCTGTGCCAAGCATCCTATAAAGTTATGGAGTAATACATAAGGTGAAAACACAGGTAATATCATCTACTTTGCGGCGTGACTTGGTAGAATTGCTCCGTAATAGTCTAAGCAAAACTTATATGCCTTGAGAAGAGTTTTTCAATTAATACACTATTCCTACTTCAGTCACCACCAAAAATTATTTCCTCCGGAAAAAATAGTGAATTTGAGGTATTTGATGATAACAAATCCATTGCTTTTCATAAGGCATTGTCAGTAGAGAATTCCGTCCGTCGGATGTGACGTTGAGCTGTGGTCGCTTTGACGCCATTCGTTAAGGGCAGGGTAATGCTTAGGCCAGGTTTCTCTCAAGCCTCCCCTCACTACCCTTTCTTGATGGTGCAAATGGCATAAGCCATTGGCTGCTCAAGGGATCTCCCCCTTACCAAGCCTTAAATAGCAGAATGCCTGAATATGTCGCATAACGACGAAATTGACCACGCATTAAACTTATTATTTTGGAGAAAATGGCGTATTAAAATTGTTATTAAGCGTAAAAAACTGCATTGGAATTTGGAGTCATATGAAAACAAATTTAATGCGCAAAAATCATTAGATAAATGAAAGAGAATATTCAAATTTTTATTTTTTATAGTATTATGTAGCACCTACGCATGCATTGTCACAAACCAAACTTGAAATTTGAATTAAATTAAATTTGACCACAAGTTTCATTTTTAAATAATCATCCTTATTATCCACAAATCAGTGTTTTTCCAGCGTCTAAAATCCCTCACGCATGGCCGTTTCCCTGCCGTAAATTCATCTAGCTAAGGGATCCCTACTCCACTTCTCTCTCCACACCTCTCCAGAATCCAAAACCCACCACAAAGCACAGCAGGGCATGATGATCGCTACGGAACACGAGCACCGTTTGAATGTCCTCAAGCCGAAGCTTAGCTTCAAGGTGAGAGCGTTATTCATCGATTCGGCGCCATTGATATTTCCTCGCGACCACTGCAAAATGAAATATGCACTTGCAAACGTTTTCATTCTTCTAGCATACCGCAGCAGAGTTTTCCTCCTACAGATACAGCACTTTCTGACACGATACGATATTAGCTAAAATAGAATATTTGTTTATTCTTTCCAAAACCCACAGTGGCGAAAAATTTTAATATTTTGTTTCAAAATTCTGCCTTCTGATAGCGATGTAAACCTGATGAAATTAATATTTTTTGGCAAATCCGTCGTGTTCCCATCATAAAATCAGTTAAAGTTATTGTGGTTGGAAATTCAGGATCACAATATTGATTGCAAAAGACATGAATATTCTTAAGCCCAACTTGGTGTAAAAAATATACGGCAGTCCTTGTGGCTAACCGATAGAAGTTAATAACTTCTTTGGCGTGCAATGTGGAAGGCTCTTTCCACATATGAATTTTTCTCCCATTTTATGTATTTTAATGAAGTACCGTTTTCAAAAAGATTCATATTAATAATTTGCCATTTATTAAATTCTATAAACTGCAAAACTTGAAAATTTCTATTTTAATTAAAAAAATAATCAACTACACTTAGCTATTTAAGACCTAGCCTTCTGGACACCCATACTTAACTCTCTATGCCATTCCAATGATAAAAAAATGAGCCGTAGGACCTAATGAGGGTGAAGCGCCGGCATTTAATCAGCCGTAACATAGATTTCCGCTTCGTCGAGAGCTAACTATTATCGATTTATTGGAATCTATATAATCATTTTACACTCTTTATTTTATAACTATTTAAGGCAGGCGAGCATTCTACCACTGTATTGTACCACCTCAAGGAACAAACTGTATAGCGTGAAACCTGACGTGTCAGGGTGGGCCTCATCTGTCAGGGGTACGCGGAGAGAGGAGGTTGTCATTACACGACTGAGGATAGGACACTACGCCATGACTCTTATCTCTTCACGGAAGATAAAATCCCTCCCCAGTGTAATGTATGTGACTCTGTTATAAGTGTAAGACATTTCTTGACGGAGTGTGATTTATTTATACCGGGTATCGCGAAATAGAAGGGACCTTGTCGGAGGATTAAAGGACATGCTCCGTGACGACCCTGAGCAACTTAGCAAGGTAATAAATTTTTTGAAAGTAACTGGCCTTTTACACAAAGTTTAGCTTAACTTCATGAACTTTTTAACATAAGATATGGTGTGGTGCAAAATGACCTCAGATGTCGACGCACCCTTTAAACAAGATTACTACTACCACTAACTGTTTGAAGGATATGTTAAAATTAATACTTTTTTCATAATATTTAAGCTTCCTTTCCTTATCTTGGTGTCTCATCTCTCCATTTCTCCAGTTTCTATACATAGTACAAGCGTGACTGTGTGACGGATAAGACGATTTTCAACCGATGCTTTTCATGACTTTAATGTAGATACCCAACGCGCCTGAGGAAGTATTAACTTCAATAAGATAGGTAATAAGTCCACAATTCTCAAGCGCAATGAAATCAAGGGGAAAACAGATGGAGGGGGGTTGGCTGTGCCGCGTTCGTGTCTTCCAGGGCAATTTAGATGCGAAGTACGGTGAGAGGAATACACGGAGAGGGCGTCGTATGGAGATGTACGAAGAAAACTAGGGGAGGGTTAGGAAGCGGTGGAGGGTGGAAAAAGGGAATCCATCAACTGTGAAGGGTGCATTTAGGGGAGGGAATGCTGGGAGGGGGCGGTGTCATAGCAGCATGGAGGCGAAGAAGGCTTTTAATTCCGTTGGTGACCTCCATTATGCCATCCCACTCTTGAATAGCAAACAACGCGGAGGAGGAGGGTTGAACGTAGCCGTGCTCACGATTTTTGCTGCAGGGAAGCTGCCTTCCTCTTCAGCCGGTCGTGTCCGGACTGCGTCGTAGGTGTTCGTCCCACTCTCCATACACCCCAACGTGAACATTCCCCAAGCATTTCCCTAAGGATGCAATTTAGGGATGCCGAGTTTGCCCTTGGCGCTAATCTTCGAGACTTCGAGGTTCATCAAAACTCATTGAATCTCCCGCTGCACCCACCTAGTTCACCCTTCATGATGCTTCAATAGCTGGGAAATTATTCCGAACTCAACCATTGCTATAAGGTACTATTACAGTAATCTTGTGAGTTACATATTGTGCTTACCTAATTATCTATGTTTATCTATATTTACCTACAAACAATAGGTGAAATTACTTGAAAGCTACTGAGGTCCCCAAGGTGTGGGCAATTGGACTAAATATGGTGAAAATCGGTAAGGAGGAAAATTTTTGAATAAAGATACAAGAAGTAGAAGCGTTGAAATTTGTAATCGTTTCAAATGGGTGAATCAATTTCGCTGAGTATTGGGTAGGCCTTATCCTATACCGAAATACTGAAATCTTTCAAATGTTACAAGTTTATTTCTCATCATTTAAACATCCAACTCAGGCTTCCAAGGGAGCTTTCGGTCCAGCAGCACTTCGGATGATCTTACCATGACCCGCTCGGTGAAGTACTTTTCAAGTATTTCAAACCAACGGTTGGTAATGATAGGTGATTGTAGGTTCCTCCTTAAACTATGATATTAGCGTGTTGATATACCTTTAAATCTGGCGACGGAGGTATTTTTCTCCAAGCTACGATTTCGAAATGGAGTCTCATTCAAGGCCTCGACATAAGCACAGAGACGAATTTTCTAATTATTCAAAATTTCAGACAGTATACCATAAGTTGCCGAATGGAATCCATTAAAATCTTGCCAAAATAGTCATCTACATCCACAACATCCGAAAAAAACTTGGTGGAGTGAATTAACTGAATAATATGTAATATATTCTTGCGTAGTTTTCCGCGCCGATTATAGTGAAAACAAACCATTCTGCTTTCGAAACTCTCCTCCAACTAAACCGACATATGTTGCTGGAAAACCGTGCAAAATAAACTACGTATACAAAATAAAATTAATATTTCTGAAATATTTTTATTTTGGCTTTAAACAGATTCGAAGCAAAGATTTACTGAAACCTCCACATTAATAATGTTTCATTTTTAATCGCATTATTTCTCCAGAAAATATTTCTTTAAATGACCATAAATACTGAATATGCTGAGCCATTCTGTTGCAACAAATTGAATCAAATGTAAAACGATTCTCTTTGAGTTTCATGCTTGCAGTTTCTAAAGTCCATTAATATCCCAGTTCTCTGATTCGGGAGGTGGAATTTCATGCATAATAAAAAAATCTTAAAACATGGGATTCACTAGTCATTTACCGACTTGAGGATTATATATTTAAACATGATTCTTTTAAAATGTTCCATTCTCTCTTACTCATTTCCTGAAGAAATTCAGTGGGTACACAAAATATTTTTTCGCTTAAAGTTCATAGATCACCCAATTCTATGCAACTGCAAGCTTTAAGAAATGATCAACCACTGTGCGATCAACTCAGCACTGTTTCCCATCTAGTGGTTCCCGCCCCAGATCCATCGAACACACTCGATGCCCATACTACGTCCTTTCTCCTGCTTGACCACTTCACCCCTACGTCTCCGATTTCTCATGTACCTACTCTCAACACTCGCGTGCGGAGCAACTCCACCTACAGGACACTGTATCAGGCTCATCCAAAGAAACGGAACGCTCTAGCATTTCCAAATTGTAGATATTTCCCTATTCCAGTAAATTTGCCAGTTTCATTAAATAAAACTGTTTGGTAATAATTTAAAGAGAGGCCGTTAGGTGTCGGCCTATCACATAATTGCTCCCATGGATGACAAAAGAGCTCCCAGGGTAGAGAGGAGCGAGGGGGTTCAATTCACTCACAAGTTAGTATAGTCGTGTGGGCAAAGCAGTACGGGGCACTTCGTGGTGTGACGAGGACCGCGAGCCGAATCATCGGGGGAGAGGAGAGAAGGGATGCAGTGAAAGGTAGGTGGACATCGGGGCGTTCTCTCTCTCTCCTATTCCTATTCAGAATACAGTCCATTTTTATTTGTGTTTTTGGGGTGAATCGTTAAATTTCACATTTTTGTGAAATTATATTGGCCGAGACAAATACCATCATGGGTATCAGTAAACGCTTATACATTTACTGATACTTTATATTACTGATAATATTCCTTATATCACTGATATAACTGTTTTACCTTTACCTTATATATTATAAAATAAAAAAGGCGACGCGAACTGAGATAGAAATCATTATAATCCCAGCATCAAAATAAGATTTCTCGAGTTTTTCACGGCGTAAGGTCCTCCACGTCTACATCCAACGTTTCGACGGATAACTTGCCCATCGTCTTCAGCGATTCAGGAATCGAATTGTATTCCGGAATTGGATCCCTGAAGATGAGGGCGAGTTGTATGTCGAAACGTTGGAAGGAGATATAGAGGACCTTTATCGGTGCAAAACCCGATAAATCTTCACTGCTACTGTTCGCCAGGAAAGAACCAGACACTGCGTTAATTCCCGAATGCTTACATGGCCACATAAGGAACCAAAACTCGTATATTTCAATTCAATTGTAAACGGAATAGTTAGTATCCATCTCACTAGAAAATTATTCGAAAAATAAATGGACATAGTTCACACCATAGCTTGTGTGAATGGGTGCGGTAACGTGACGGTGGACGAAATTCTGAATCAAAAACATGACTCAACAACGTTAAACTCAATACGTCCCTGCAAATGGGTACGCAAAGACCTCGAAGAGAAAAAAAGGCGAAGCTTTTAGTCCTCAATAGTTCGTGTTGAGATCCAAATGGAAGTTTTTAAAAATTACTTAATTACTTATTTAAATCAAAGAAAGTTTGAAAAAATGAACAACCCTTACGCAAAAATTAAGCAGTTAATGAAGTTATATAAGACGCCTGAAATGCAACGTACATCATCCAGATGGTACGGAATTTTTAAATTTAAAACCAGAAGTGCTTCCCGAATAGTAATCCTAAACCTCTTTCAGCCACATTATCAACTCCGAAAAGTCCCATCAATGGGACTTTGAATTTTACCAGCGTGGCAAAATATGGATAAACCTTCGTACGATAAGATCATCGCACGTAAAAATTAGAGAGGGTGATTCATGTTAATTTTTCATCCCCTAATCCCCGCCAATTCCGAGGAATTTAAACGACTTGCGAACAAAATGCTTTCTTCCCCTTCCTAATTACTCAACACCGTAACTATCTTTCGTGAAACCATTCTTAACCACTTCCTAACACCGAAAACAATGGATTACCGCACCATTTAATGAATACTTGTTGACCTCTACTTACATCCATTTGAACCGCTCTGCTTTTATTTTTCCAGCGATATTGTACACAATGACCTTACAGGAGTGAACGAGTAAATTTGCCCACGATGCCGAAGCCATGAGACGTATCAATGCTCGTGGAAATATATGCAAAAACAACATATTTCCACACTTAAAAAACCTTTTAAAATTACAATCCATCTAGTTACGGGAAACTTAGCGTCAAAATGTGTCCACTTTAAACGAAATTGACAAGGGGGCCACGGCTTAACGTCCCATCCGACGTACTGTCAGCTGACCTTAAACAGTCCTCCATAAAGCAAGCGCCGTTAAATCTAACGATCTGATCGTTGGATTATTCTTCCTCATAGAATAATCCTCCAAGATCGTTAGAACATTAAAGGCTTGCCTGGTTTCGCTCTTCGCTTCTATAGCGTTGAGGTGTTTTTCCCCGTCCGTTATTTCCGCTCCTATCCTTTCCCAGAGGCGTCGTCGGGCTCCTATCGCGGCGGCGCCTCTTTCCTTTTCCCTTCCTCTCCTCCCCCTCCCCGGGTGATCGGGCGTATAAGCCTATGGCTTGGTTCCCGGCCCAGGTGCGTTGTATCCTCGAAGGGTTCGTCCTGAACCCTCATACTCTTTGTCCTCCATAAAGCACTGACGGAGGGATCGGACGATGCCGCACAGATGTAGTTCTCATGGCTAGGATAGAACTCGCGCTCACCAGATGGGAAGCCAAAACTCAATCCACTAAACGCCCCATCCCAGCGTAATACGTTTCAATACTAATGTAGCCAAATAGTGCATAACGCATGGCTAATTTTTTTGTGGAAGAGAAAATGAAATAAGTTCAAAGGCAATGCTCTCATCTTTTCCGCGAGTTCACTGCATTTTTCCATGCCCGATGACGTCAGTTTCACTGAAAATCCCGTCTTTATACCTACTTAAAGTCATGAGCGGAGTTGTTGCAAACACCACTTCCGACCTGAGCTGCATCATACTCCACCTCTGACCTGAAGATGCTGGTGGGATTTCCAGCGTAAATGTAGACACCAGATATGAAACAACGCCGTTAAAACCCGGAAACCATGAAAGAATCCACTACTCTACTGCTTTCGCAAGGTGGGAGGCAGTATTATACGAACCCACTTTCCGAGTTTCTTTTTTCTTGAAGGACGCAAAGCAGTGGGTCCGGGCACGAACTCATTTCCATTTCTTTGCTGATGGTCGCACATAAATCTGAGGGACCAAGAATCAGCCCTAAGCGAACTCCCCTCACCACCAATGGAACAACTTCTCCCGCTTCCTCCTCTACAGGCTGACTGACATCCCCGTCTCGCCTCGGTCCACGGGACACCCCCGGCCCTCCTTGGTTCTCCAAGCACGACCCACACTTTCGCCTTGGTCCACCGCACTTCCATTTCCCGGCACCCGGGGGCTCAATGCTGCGGAACTTCCATCTCCTCCTCCTCCTCCCCCCCCCCCAAACATCCACACCACCCTCCTCCCCCCTCCCTTCCTTTTCCGTCCCCTAGTCGTCACCCTGACGACCACTCTCTCGCATTCTTTCTCCTCGGTCCTTTTTTACCGACCACGTAACTTTACTGCACCCGTAGAATCCATTCAGATTTGGTAAGAAATCGAGTAAAAGTAGTCGGATCACTTTTAACGACTACTTTTGCAGTAATTTGTACTTCTAACGATTACATTTTACGAATTGTAATTTTTACTTATCATTTACTCCTTAGCTGAAAGAGGGACCGTTACTTTCATTGTAATCGTTAATTGCTTGTCATCGAGGTTTACATTAATGATTTCATTGATTTACCTAAGCTTACAGATAGATTCGAATCCCTGAGTACCTTAATTTCCTTTTTTAGGTTCAGCCATCCTTATGTTGTAGCCTACTTATGATAGTACAAAATATGGCATCCCTTATGTTATTACAGCAATTATTATTGCAAGTATTTTATGTGAAATTGCGGCATTGGCAATTTCTATGGCTCAATTATTCCACATTTTTACTGCACTATTCTACAGTTGCTGATTGGTTTTTCGATTTGACAATCTTACATGGAGTAATTGTAATTTTAACTGCAATTTTACAAGTTACTTGTAAAAATCAGCACTTTGCACTTGTTATTGACTACTTTTTTTACGATGAAACTGTAATTGAGCCAACTTTTTCTCACTCAGTACTTAATCTACACTGTGCCCATGTGATGCTACACCTGCATTATACCCTGCGAGCCACTACTAGGATATGTGAAAGAGGGTAGTAATTACAGCCCTATATAAACTCAAATACATGTAGGAGCTACCGCATTTGCTATTGCAATTACGTAGCAGGGGTTAGCTATTACTAAGCATGCACTATTCACTCAACTATCTGAGGCAGCTTTTGCCCAGATGGAAATGTACTGGATGAATAGGGCACGCAATAAAACCTATGTATCCATAGACCATGTATTACTACTGTGCATATACATATCGATGGATTTAGTTCGATGATATTTAATAGAAAAATGAGTAACAAGAAACTGAAATGACAATCGATAGACGATTTTTATATTCGGATGAATTCTGTTCTCTTTCGTTTATTTCATTTTCGATGAGAATGAATTTTTGAACATATACGTTCTCCGATCTATTTCCCTGTTTTCATGTTCACCGTCCAATCAGCTATAGTATGCGAGGCTGCTCAAAATATCCATGGATTCTTCCGCCAATATTCCACTGAAACTACATAATTTAAAAGATAAATTTTAAGAGCAAATAATTCGCTCCAGCATCTCAGTGTGAGTCGTTCTTGCCTAACCTTAGCATTTAGCCTTCTAACCTGATAATGCGGATTCAAATCCTCGATTGGATTATTTTTAACAAATCCAGGGCTTGGTTGCATTTGATTTTTATTCGATGATATTGTAAAGGTGTCAATTGGGATCCATGTTTAACAGGGGTCAGAGTAGTAATTTGGAAGGTAATTTCACGAAAGAGGAGTACTTAAACTACTGTTGGGCTAAACGATTACAATTCTGGAACTAGAACTATCGAAAAACATTAATAAATATCAATCTCAATATTACAATTTTAATCTCTAAAAAGTTGTAAAAAACCTGATGCAGTAGACAAAACTCCTATTAATCCTTTTTTCATTCTACTTTTAATGAATTATTCCATTGAATTAAACTTCTACACCAGCGAAATCTACTCTTGGATCACTAACACTCATAATCCTAGCTCACCCAAGAGAATATATAAATTAAGTTAAATGGCGCCTCAAGTTCAGCCTGATACTCATTCATACATATTGAAGGAATTTGGACGACATTCAGATTGCATATATTAATATTTCCTTCAGAGAGAAGAGAATACTTTTCTCTAAAAATGATACTTGAGATCTCCTAGTGGTCTCTGGGCGCCTAACATTTCGATTGGTGACACTCTCCACCGATGGGCCAAAAGTGAGAACCCGAGAGGCTCCTGGGAATATCTATTTGAACAAGAAATCGGCTGGGTCAAGCTTTAAGGACGACATTGAGCACTCTTCGACCAATTTATTTCTTACCTTTCATCACTATCTACACAATCCCCGACCAATTTAGGGTTACGATGGATAAATGAATAAATATAATAAAAGGATAAAAGTTTATAAAATACTTACACTATAAAAATAAACATGACATTAAAACATTTGCGTATTACAATTAATTTTTCTTTGAGTGCAGTTGAATATATTTTCTATGCAAAGGATGCTGTATTTTTACCTTTTTTAAGAGAATGTAGGCACTGGAAGTCTAGACTAAAGTCTACTAGAAGTAAAATAGATAATCAATTTTTAACAACATTGATTCCTTTAGGTAAAAAATATAAAATTCCAGAGTTAAAAAAATGTGAGTGAAACTTTACTTAATTACTGAGTTTACACTTACATTTCTACGCAAAGATTTCGATGGCCCGTTTTACCATTATCTGGGGATCAACTAAATGAAGATCTCTTTCAGTATTCTTAAAGGACTTGATATTATAAGAGTTATTAAAATTAATTATGATCGCACTAAGTCACCGCGGAATATTTTTTTTTATTATTTGTCCAAAAAAATAAATAATAATAGATTGTGCATGCAAGTATTGTAGCGCAAGGTGGTTAATATGTTTATTTGGAAAATAAAAGAATGTGTAAGGTTCACTAATGTATTTAAAAATAAAAAGCACGACCCGGGTTTTATAACATATACCTGATATGGCTTGAAACTATGGCATGAAACCCTGCTCGTGCTTTTTAAAATATATTGGTTAACCTTACAAAGCTTTGCATTTTATTTTTGATGCATTTTATTTTCCAAAATACATCAAAATATGTGGTCTTACTTGAATGCGAGATGGGTAAGAAAAAAACTCTCCAGACTCTTCCGATCGTGGAAACCAGACCACATGGGATGGATGGGTGGCCGGCTCCCCAAAAATCGTTCCCCGAAAGTCAAAGCTTTGTGCAAACATAATCTCGCTCATCAGAGCCCTCCTCGAAATGGTCGAGTCAATATTGAACGTTCCCTCCCACCCTGGACCCCCCTCCATCTCCAGCCACCGCTCCCCCCCCCCCCCCCTTGGCCCATCCAACCTCCTATCCATCACTATTGCCTTCTTCTTCTCATACCACTCAACCCAAAAACACTCTTTCCCGTAGCACCACCGACTACCATTGCCTCCATACATTTTTCCCACCGCTGTCTTCGATCCCCATTCCCGCTTATCAAATTTCCACCCATTCCACAAAAATTCATCTCTCACCTTCTTCCATATTCTCTCGCCTTTCCGCCTCTTCTCGCTACCGCGGCGTCCGCAAACGTCACTGAAGGAGCCGATGGTGATGGCACAATTTACACTGGCTTCCAGTTTTTGGAGAGCTGGGTTGTGAACATAATAGATTACCGAATGTCGTTGCCTCAAGCATGACTTCGTGGAATATCCTTGCCATTGGCATTGGCAAGAAATGAATTCGTAATTACGACTGATTTATTTATATGATCCAGGTTCAGATGCTGCACGTCATCGTCAAGTACAAGACACTCCGTTAAAACTTCTTGGACTTAAAGAGACCTGAGACTCTTCCACACTCTCGAAGAAGACTCATCTTAACCCTCACACGGGCAACATATTTTTCTGACGTAATCGGGCAAGGTGAGTCCAATGGACTCTTTTAACTTATACTTTTAATTTAAATTATTAAACAGTGAAAAATATTACTTTTCATATCAATTTGTACATATTTTGCACTATAGAATCATTTAACATAATATTGATTATTTTTTGTTTAACAAAAGTTTTACATTACTTATTAATTTCATACATAGCCAAACAGCGAGTACAGTGGACCCTTTTGACTAATTCTTTCTGTTTTCACTACATAAAACACCAAATATTTATCGTTACATGTGATAATTTTACATTATTTTGACCATTCAAGCCAAATGTTTGTAAAATGAACATTACTTTTTTACATTTCGTGCAAACAGACTCACCTTGCCCGGATTTGCGGGAATTCCGGGAAAAATTATTTCCAAGCTACTTTAACTCCGAAAGAAGTTTGAATTACTCTAATTTATAGGAAATATACAATTAGAAGAAGTAAAAAATTTACAACATGCTGATATTTCAATAACATAATAAAATCCTCAAAAATGTGATGCGATGAGTCCAAGAGACTCACCTTGCCCGTATTAGGGTTAAAGAGACTATTCAATATTCTCACCTTTCCGACATTTTTCACTTCCGCGGAATCCACAATCGTCATTGAAGGAACCGAAGGTGACGGCATGGTCTGATATTGAAGAGCTGACATGTGAACATAATATTTAACTGAATTTTGTTGTCTTCAGTACGACTTTGTGGGATATCCTTGCCATTGTGAATTACAATAAATAACTGTCTAATTACGACAAATTTGTAAATAGGATGCAGGTTTCGATGATATACGTCACTTTCAATTATAAAACATAACGGTGCAACTCCTTGGAGCAGAAGAAACCTGAGTTCAAGTCTTTTCAACTCCAAGAATTCAAGGAAATCTGTCACCTATTTCACAAATGACCTACTGATACAAAATTAGACTTTTAAATTCAACTTAAAACTCAATCAAATTCAAATTTATTTAATACATTTAATATTGAAGGGTTTAGTTGCAGTTTTTCCTCCTCAGCACAAGGTTTGTCAAGAAGCTCCGGGTAATTGTGGTAAATATGTTTTTTTTACCAGATTTTACTCATCCTCGCCATTCGGATATTATCAAATGCGGATGTAATAGCCATATAACACGCCATAATTTAATATGTCTCAAATCATCAAACTAGGAAAAAATCGGATATTTCAACAAATCGCGGCGCTTAAAGTTTAAAAAACCGTAATAAAATAAAATTTGAAAAAAGACAAAATAATTGGGGTGTATTTTATATCATAAGTTGTCTTAGCTACACACCCTTGTAAGACAGGGTCAATATTCAATTTTCATATGCTATTTTACCTCTCTTTTAACTCGTCAAGATAACGTAGTAGGTAGCAGAGGGAATGAGTCTCTTTTCCAAGCAAGCAAAGCGAAAGGCATCTTCCGCAAAAATAAGATCTCACAAGCCATCCATCATTGGTGCAACTCGTTTGGATCAGCAGTGGGCTCCAAATAATTGCATGAAGTCGAGAGGATATTACAATGCGTCACATTTAAGGTTCAATAAATATTTTTCTCATGATTGATTCAATTTCAAGGATTTTTAAACATTTAGAAAAAGTAAGCATATCACTGATGGCATGTACGTTGAAAGCAGCAGAGAAGTCAAGATTGGAAGCATTCGAAATATAGTGCTACCTAAGAGTGATGAAGATAAAATGGATTGACCGCGTAAGTAACGAGAAAGTGCTAAGAAGAGTGGGAGAAAATAGAAGCCTCCTAAAAACCTTAAGCAGAAGAAGGGGCAACTTAGTTGGCTACATCATGAGGCATGATGGCCTGATGAAAACAATCGTAGGACAGGTGGAAGGGAAGAAAGGCGAGAGACGGCCCCGAATGAGTTACATAGGACAGGTTATAAAAGATGTTAAATAGAATAAATGCGTCGCTACAAAAAGGCTAGCGGATAGGAGGGAGGAATGAAGAGCTACGTCGAACCAATCTTAGTATTGTTCACTCATGATGATGATGATCACTGTTGATTCTTTTCTCCTACATCATATCTCTCAATTCATATAATATTTAATCTTCTTGTTCTCCAACTGTCTAGGCTATCTAGAACTATCCAAATGCCTGAAAAAACACTTTCACAAGCTTTTAATGTAATTTTAAGCGTATTGACTTGCAAAGCCTGTTATCCACTTAACGACTCATTTTCAACCCATCATGAGGAAATTTCTTCAAATTATGCTAGTAATATTTTAAGAGGCGATGAAAACAATTTTGACAAACTACAGAGCAATTACTGGATATTGCTACAAAATATAAATTGCAAATAGAGCTGCAAACCATAAGAAATTGCCCCTTGTGGCCACAAAATTAAATTTTCAAACCCATCTTGGGCGACATTTTGATGTACGAGGCATATTCATAAAGTAAGAGCCGTTTGCTTATATTTAAATATTGGCGCTTCAGAACACAGTTTTACTTCTGCAACCCCTGATTCATTGTGAAGCTAAAGCAGCATATTATTTGTTTCAGAAGTCGTTTGCTTGTCGTGCATGCAATCTACCGATTCGATCGATAGATTTTTCTTCCTCATAGGAAAATCTACTAAAATTGGTAGCATATTAATTGCGTATTGCTTGGTTTCGCTGATGGTAGGACCTGCCCGCCTTTGTGACGGTGCAGGATTCCTCGTCCCCTCCCCTTCTTCCCCGTCCTACCCCTGGAGGCGTCGTCGGGCTCTCATCGCGGCGGCTCCTCCTTTCCGTGTTCCTTCCCGTCCTTCCCCTTCTGGTGGCAGAGGAGAAAAGCTGATCGCTTATAGTCCCTGCTCCAGGAGTGTATCCTGCGAACCCGACCCAAGGGTTTCGTTCCTATTGTCGTGCATGCAGGACACTGAAGACCCATCCAACGATTCATCCAACTATTTGATCGATGGATTTTTTCTAGGAAAATTCACCAAAATCGTTGGCACATTAATGGCTTTGCCTGGTTTCGCTATTAGTAGGGCCCCCTTCGCTTCTATAGCGTTGAGGTGTCTTTCCCTCTCCCGATCCTTCCGCACCTTTCCTCTCCCAGAGGCGTCGTCGGGCTCCTATCGCGGCGGCGCTTCTTTCCTTTTCCCTTCCTTCCCCCCCCCTCCCCGGGTGTTCGGGCGTATAAGCCACGGGCTTGGTTTCCGGCCCCGGTGCGCTGTATCCTCGAAGGGCTCCCCTGAGCCCTCATGCGTTGTCGTGCATGCAAACAACAATATACACGGCATTCGTTCATCCCGCCAACTGTAAAGTGCGTTGTCACACGTTTCTTTTATGCAAAAGGATTTTCGTTGGGAACTCTTTGACCACCCACCGCACGGTCCTGACCTCGCATTTAGCGACTACTTCCTCTCCTTTCACTTGAAACAGTGACTTGGTGGACGCTTCGAAACCGAAAAGGAACTCAAAAATGGCGCTGTCAATAGGGTAGTTTCCTTCATCAAAGAAAACGAAAGGCATTGATTGCGATTCGTTACCCACCATTACTGTATTCATAATATACAAATTATTTCGTTTTAGAAATACCGGTTTAGACGAATGGCAATGGTCCATTTTTATCCTCATTTGAAAACGGCCAGATTGGCGCCCACGCGATGCCACTCCACGTGACGTCACAGGGACCTAGTTTCTATACGAGTAGATAGGAGTTATACATCGTCTGAGATTACCAATGCATGCATAAGGCGCAGAGCTCAGGGAAACATGTATTAATAATCACTTATTAAAACTGGCTAAGGTCGGAAAGTTTTCTTCGTTTGATAAGGTATTAATAATCCTTATTTAAGCCAAGCGCTACCAGCTAGCAGGGTACTCAGCTACCCGCTAGCAGCCTGTGTCGTATCAGCGCTCAAGCCTCCATCAAGGTCACATCACAAGGTGGCAGCGGGAACAAGAAATACGTCACACGGAGAGATTTCCCGGCATTCATACTAACCCGTCGCGTTTTCGCGCGCTTGAAATTTTTCACTTTTCATTTAATCGCGAAAAATAGATATCGTCATTTAAAAATCTAAATGCGTGAAATGCGTACTCCAGGAGTAATAATCTTTCGATTTAGGCAATAAAAAAATAATAGGAAACCACCCTATTGGTTCAACTCTCTGGCGGCGAGCTTCTATGCAAAGAAGTTAAAGAAGCTGGTGCAGCGGTACAAAAAATGCCCGGATGTTAACAACGATAATGTATAAAAGTGAAGTAGATTTGTAGAAAAGTGCCAATAAAATGTTTCACATGAGTATATTTTTTCCTGTGACCAAACAGCCCTTACGTTATGAATACGCCTGGTATGAACTTTATAAATTTCCAAGCGATCACCTCGATCCACATTCGTTGTCACTGCCGCCACTCCTGCTTCACCAAAATAAACGCTATATTCACAAAAATCCCGAATGAGCGCAGTACATTTCACCAGCATATCAAATAGAAAAATTGATACGACTTTGATTCCAAGCGGATTCCTTCCACCATGTAAATTCTGAATGAACGGTAAGGAGACATTTTGGTGAAAATTGAGAATAGTTGAGAAGGAGAAAAATTAAACCAAGATTTGATTTTTCTGAAGGAAAATTTAGAGTGAGGGGATTTACGTACGTACCTCGGGAGTAATACAGCCGTGGATGAAAGCTGAATAACAGCCGCAGCCGAATACCTTGAGCTACTCAGCTGCTCGCGTTGATCACAGGCAACTAACGAACTCAAAGGAGATAAGACTGAAGACGTAGAAACAGTACGTGAAGACATGCTATTCTTCACGCAACGGTAATTTCACTTATCATTCGGCTCCATGGCACTCATCATTACGCGTAGGGCTAATAACGGGAGAGATTCAAAACATTTCACGCGTATTACTTACAGGAAAGCGCGGTATCCATTCGGTTTTAAGGAAACAATGGAATTGAGAAACGACAATTGACACATTTATGCTGGAAATTTAGAAAATATCTGCTTATTTAATCAGTATGAAAAAAACTTGGTTCCAAAATAATGCTTAATTTCCGATATCAAATCATTGATCGGAACTAATTAGTTAGAAACGCTTTCAACTGCTTCTTTTTCACTTTTTATCTCTTATGAAAATCTGTTACTCAGTTTTAGAGGCACAGAGGATACCGAAAATTTATAGATATCAGTTAGTCTTTCGTCCTCAGGTCCTTCTAATACTCCCTGAACTTTCATCAACGAAGATCATAAACATCTTAGTAGCTACTTTTGTAATTCATATCCATAAGGAAAAAAATTGTGGCTAAATTTACTGGGATATATTTGATCGGTTGGTCAAAACATTGTTAAAAACCGGCATGAACACGTACGTGCCTGGTAATGAATGACACTTAAGTAACGTGGAGCAGGCTCGGAACTACTTGGGGGAAGATATTACCCGGGAGAGAATCTATTATAAAAGAAAGTCTATGGAATAGAGAGCGCTTAATTACAGATAGCCTGGGTGTTGGAATGTGGAGTAAAGAGGTAGAACGGGTGTGGCGGGAAGGTACTCAGGACTGTCGAAGGACAGAAAAAACAATATCAGGACTGCCGAAGTGCATTAAGGGCATTGTAAATGAATTTTATGTCTGATTGAAGTCGGAGACGGGAGAGACTAAGGAGGGATAAAGAGGATAAGACTGCAATTGTAGGTGCCTCGCGGAGATTTGGGTTTCTTAATTTTAGAAATGTTAACAAAAAAAATTGTAGCCGTGTTAAGGGTGGCAAGATTAGTGGGAGCTGACATTGACCAAATTGGGGAGCAATAGATGATCACCAGAAGAACTATGGATGAGAAGTAGGATTGGAGTGCCTTAGTACTGGTGATATCCGTGAACCGGTAGAGTAGTCTAAAGTGTGACATGAATTTTCATTTAATCGCATGAATATGTTCAGAGACAGAAGTTTGTGGTCCATAATAATTCCAAGATCTTTCATTGATGACACATGATTAAGAGGCAAGGAGTCAATTAGATAATCAATGGAGTTTTCTTCGAAGATATTGACATTGTAGCATACTTTTTTAAGTTCAATTTCAGCCTCCATAGACTGCACTGTGTGATCCTTTTTACGGTATCCTGTAGCATAATTAGATCGGCGAGATTATCTTTCCAAATAGTTTGCATTCATCAGCATAGAGTACGGCATTGGATTGGGAAAAACGGACAAGGGGGACGAAATCATCAATGAATAGGTTGAAGAGGTACGGTCCAAGAACGCTACTTTGAGGCTCTTGGGAAACATTTGACTTCAAAATTTCCGGCAATTTTTTTGGATCAATAAAACTATAGTTTGATTTTTCCCTGAATTTTTATTATAACACTACCATGTTTCCGACGGTTAACGTCATCTTCTGGTAACCGTCGAAAGCGTGGTAGTGTTTTAGTAAAAAGTCTTTGGAAAAATAAAGTTAAATTTTATTCATCCATGATGCTCAGAAAATTCCACAAAGTATTGCCGGAAACCACCCACATAAATTAGCTCTTGAAAAGTGAAATGCGAGCTTCTTCTATCTCCACAGCGGCAAGTGCGCTATCGCGGCTCTTTTAAGGCCGTGCTTAGTTAGCGACCAGATAAAAACGTATAAATTTTGTGCTTTTTGGCTCAATAACGCTACTTTAAACATACAACTTTCAAACATTTGGGGAACTGCTGATCGTATCAGCCTTTCGAAACCAAGCTTTTGAATAGAAAACTGACAGCGAGAAAAGAAGAGTAGGCAGAGAAAGAGAGAGAGAAGAACGCTAGATACAAAAGTAAAACGCAGTTAGTAGAGCAAGACACAGTAAACATGCGGAAAATATTATTTAGGCAATGTTATTGTAGAATACCTTAAACTGTGTTGAAAAGAAAAGCTAAGTACCATTAAAGAGAATACCTAGGGGTGAAAATACCAATGAGTGAGAGAAGGAATTGGCACGTGCGGGAACTTGAAGAATAAGTGGATGTATCCAAGGATAAAGTGCCCAGACCCTCGCATTTCACAAGACATGTCGAACTTTTTTCAAAACCACACTGCTCTTTTCATAAAAGCGAATTTTCCATATTACAGTCTTTTGAATAAAAATATCATATGCTAAAAAAAGTCCATCATATTCGAGAGCAGGCGCACAGCTAGGAATTAAGGCTAGGAGGGGTTTTAGGAGCAACTAATACTGGGGGTATGGAATGCGGGATGTGCGGGTTCCCTCTCCCAGAAAATTTTTGAGATAAATGGTTCAAAATTTTGAGTTTCACGGCTTTCTGAGGGATATTTTATTAATCCTTGCACTATTCTATAATTAATATTTATCCAATTAAGTAAAATGGATTAAATTTTAAAATTTGAGTTCTGGGGGGGCGGGTTATCCCCCTTAACCCCTCCTCGCTGCGCCACTGTCCGAGAGCATCGGTATTACTTTTCTCTTCTTCTAATATTTGTCGGTATTGGTGGCAACGGGGTTAAGTCCTCACCAGCCCAACCGAAGGTCGCCAAGAGCATGGGTGTAAGTGATCTTCCTACGTTATTGCGTGATTCCCCCGCTCTAAAGGCCGTTTTACACGGTACACGGAAATGCGCAGGTTAGAACTGCATTAATTTCTAAAATGGCGTGGAATTGTGCGAATGCATGAACGAAATTAGAACAGGGGCTATTCCATCTCGCATCCACGCATTCTCGCATGTGTTCTAGCAATTCACCGCTTTACACGACGCAATTTTGATTGCGCCTTCACGCGTACGTCAGACTGCGCAATTCCGTGTACCGTGTAAAACGGCCTTAAAGACTTTAAATGCGCAGTTTTTGGGGTGTTGTAGGTAAATAAATGAAATAAATATTATCAGCGCGCTCGAAACAAGAGTCTAGGTTATCTAGGGATTAGATCATTTGCCTGATTCTTGCTCAAATTCTCTGGTGAACATTTCATTAATTTATATAATTATTTCTTCCTGGAGAACACAGGTTTTCATACATCGATTTAATTTTCGTAAGTGTGGAAGGAAGTTTTCTCTTTCAAGAAGTCAAGTTTGAAATACAACATGAATGGCATTTTATAATAGATAAGTGCAGCTCTCCATAGATATATGCGAATGAAAGAGTTTTTCTTGTATAATGTAAGAGTTTTTCTTGTAAAAACTATGCTGAATAAGCTGAATATATATAATCACGGTCTATTCTGCCTGCCTCGCCGTGACGGGTATCTTCGGTGCTTGTCTTCGGTGCTTCCACATGCGCTTCGAAGACAGCGTCTGCTGCTCTCTAACGGCAACTTATTGTACTCGATGAGGATCTCCTGCGGCGGAAGTTTTGAATTTTGATACCGAGCGACTTCACCACTCGCTGCCAAGACACAAGCTCATAGCGCATAAAACCATTTAATCTGGCGTTAAATATTAATGTATCAATTATATCCCCAAGATATATGTAAATTAACCTCATAACTGTCATGAATTTACGAATTGAGAAAAATTATTTTATTGTTCCGTTGAGTATTAGGACCAATATGTTTACAAATGCTCATACTCAATGACAGTAAAATTTTTTATTTTATAAATCCACCATAGTCTACTTTTGGCCTACTTTTTGTTTAGTTAGCTCCTACCTAACTCTTTTTTACAAGCAACTTTTCTTCTATGCTAACGTTCGATAGTTTCACAAGCTGCTTCCAGGGGGGTAGCTGCGGCAGTTTTCATCATGCAAGGCTTCCGTAGCATTTTTTCACTGCAAAATCTCTATTAAGTCTGATTGGGAGGATTTACAGTAGATTACAGAATGAATGGAGCCATAGAGGAGCTCACAAAATTACACAAAAATACAATTAATATAAAGCAATTTAAACTTAAGAGTCGGAGGTATTGCTCTGCTTGGCAGGAAAGTGAGTCTCTTGTTATTCTTAGGAACTTCTCCAAGAATTTAGAGACCTATGAATCATCCAAGCAAGCCTAGAAGCCGGCATTTTCTTTTAATAGGGATTGTGCTAATGAAATGGCAAATATATTCTTTATAACCCATTATGGCGCTCAGAGACATAAATAACCAACCAAGAGAGTAGCTTAATCGGAAAACACCACTAAAATTTAATATCTAACTGTTACGAAAACTTAATTCACATTTTTTTCAGCTCGAATGAAAAAATAACATTTTTTCCAAACTATTTGTTTTTTTTTTTCGAGGTGTAGTACATCTGTAGTAGAAACTGATCCAACGAATAAAATTACTACTAATTTACACAAAAATGCTGGTTCGAAAATGTTCAATGGTTAAAAATATTAATATAAAATTATTTGAACTTACAAACTTCCCTCACACAATCACAAAATATGTTTCTATTTCAAATGTAGTTCCAGAAATGATAGAAATATAATGCACCAAATTTATGAGGTAACCTAGGTTATTTGGATGGGAATCAAAACAAATAAACAAAATCCGCCAAGCATGGAAACCGCGCATTACGCGAGACTCTCTTCTTTCTAAATGTTTAGTATAAATGGCAAACAAAATCATTAGAGGATTATGTTCCCGGGCCGATCCTTCAAACACTACCACCCCTTATCATCTAAATCTTCCATCTCAGAAGACATTTTAATCTTGATATGATAGAAGCATCATCACATTCAGGAAGACGAATTTCAAAACAGAGATCAAGTGGCAGTGCACAGAATGGTTGTGGAAAGTATTCCAATTACTCACTATCTTCAACGAATGGAAACCATGAAGAACATCCAAAAAAATCCAAAGGTAAGTTCTTTGTCATTGGTAGTAACATGGTGAGTCCAAATCGAGACCGTCATTGAAAATTTGTGAAGTAATTATCCAACGCCAAACGTGACAACACCGCTTTAACTCCTGTTATTGACAATTTTATATAAACACTACATGTTTTTAAGCGAAATATATGGCAGTGATTGAATTTTTGAGGGCTACACTTCAAGTCCAAAGACTCGTTAGCTCTCGCTGTGAGTTACAAGAGAGTTTGTGAGGAATATTTTGTACCATTTTTACCTTTCCACTATTTATTTCCTATTTTCCGGATTGGAAAAATATGAACAATTATGAATTGTTCTAAATTTATTCTCACTAAATCACCTTCGAAGGTATGGTGGGTGTGGTCCGTACACAACGTATGCATAGACTAAAGAACCCGCACTCCTATGCGGGTAGTAAACCACTGAAATAAATACCTATTCAGTTTGAAAGCTGAGTGAAAAATTATTCGACGTTTTCTTAACCAAAAATAGGGGTTAGGTCCACTATTTAAAAAGAAACTAAAACTTCTCCTAGCTGAAAAATGCTGCTACAGTGTTAATGAATACCTGGAGGATGCATTGTAAAGTAATTTCCTAGATGGCAACTGGAATGCCTATTTTTTCCATGCTTCTGTTAGTATTTATTAACCCACTGGACTCTGTTTTAATGTTGCACATATCATAGTTAAATGATTATCTTGGAAATTCCCAAGAACCTGGTAATTTCAATATTCATGTATGTATGTAATTGTTTGTCAATTTTATATTGACTTTATCCTTGCAGATGTGTGTACTGCCAATGGTGAAATAAATTTATTCCGTCAATTCCTAGCTTTCGACCACCGTCTTGCCAAGAAAGTCACCTTGATCCCTGATTTAGTAATTATTTTGAGTAGATTATTCCTGTACCTATTCTAAATTTGTAATTAAGATAATTTCCCCGGTACCTCAGCATTTTTCGGTATTACATTTTTTGATGAAAAATTCAAAGCTGAGCCTTGTACATAAAAGTTTTTATCGATAGGTTTCCAATCTATGCAAAGATACCTCATATTGATCATGTATTTATTCAACACGGAGTAGTTATTTTTTTATATTTATGCTTATTTTTTTATTTTTTTTTATTGAAGAATTCTTCTGTATCCATGAGAGCTAAGACTCAACTTCGTCCATTCAACGGTAAATCGTAAAACCTTTCTATTACCAAGGCTTTCTGCTCAATAATTCACATGATAACTCTCTCGCAGGCAGAACCAGATCACACATCGCCAGGAACGTTACGTCAGGGATCCTGGGTCCGAGTATCGGTGACACGCTCATCGGAGCCGTGGAGTTTGCGAGCCCACTCCTCAGAAGCGTAACCTCCAGAAGAAGTATCGAAACAAAAGAACGCCGAAGTGCCAACGGCTCATCTATCGAGTACCATGGCCGGACTGCGACCTCGGAGAATTCGTTCCAGCGGAAGAAGAAAGAGAGACGCTGTGATCGGGGCGCGGGATTCCGCAAAGGTGCTGTGAACCAGCTGAGGATGTTGCTCACGCCCATGCTGGACCATGTCATCCTCGAGACGGCGGAAATCTGCTGTTGCTGCTGCCGAAGCAAGATGGGAGCGAGGCTAGAGCAGGATATGAGACAGTGGAAACAAGAGTTGAAAGAGAAGAGAGAGGGAGGATATAAGAAGCCCAGAGAGTCGATCGGAAGCAAAAGGAGTCGTAGGGAAGAAGATGAGGAAAAGAAGATGGAAGATGAGGAAAAGGAGATGGACCATGGGAGTTGGCAGGACATGGATGATGACCGAATGGAAGGACAAAACTTTGGACGGTCCAGAGAGACGGTGAGGGACTGATAGTAGGAACCACATTATAGTCCGTAGAGATATTAAGTGTTTTTGTGGCAAATACAGTAGATGAAAAATGTTTCATCGCCGGTATTTGCGATCGTATTTAAACCTGATTTAAATATTTCGATTAATACTGATTACGAATGGGACCATGGCCTAAAAACCGGACATTACATTGTACTATGCTTCCAACACTTTCCTTTCTTGATAATTATATTATTTTACTAACCTTTAAGGGTGCCCCGATTAAAAGCAAAAGGAGCCGTAGGAAAGGGGATAAAGATAAGAAGATGGAAGATGAGGAAAAGGAGATGGAAAATGGGAATTGGCAGGACATGGATGATGACCAAATGGAAGGAGAAAACCGTGGACGGTCCAGAGAGACGGTGAGGGACTGATAATAGGAAATACATTATCGTCAATAGAGATAAATCTACATAAATATAGATAATCTAATCTAAATAAAGATAATCCGGCAAATACAGAAGATAAAAAAATGTCATCGCCTGTATTTGCGATCGTATTTAAACCTGATTTAAATATTTCGATGAATACTGATTGCGCATGTGATCATGGCCTAAAAATCGGACATTACATTCTACTATGCTTCCAACACCTTCCTCTCTTGATAATTATATACTTTTATTAACCTTTAAGGGTGCCCCGATTAAAAGCAAAAGGGGCCGTAGGAAAGGAGATGAGGAAAAGAAGATGGAAGATGAGGAAAAGGAGATGGAACATGGGAGTTGGCAGGACATGGATGATGACCGAATGGAGGGAGAAATCCGTGGACGGTCCAGAGAGACGGTGAGGGAGTGATAGTAGGAACCACATTGTAGTCTTGTAGAGATGTTATTTTTTAGTTTTTTTGTTGTAAATGCCGTAAATTAAATATCCTGAAGTTACCAGATAAGTTTTGGCATTGATTGAAGTTTAAAAACCATGACAATATTTAGCTTTCGATGGAAAGGGCCATGTCCCTATAAATTCTTTAAATTCAGTGACCAATATTTCTCCTTCTTCCCGCCTCCACCCTACTAACCCAAGGGTATTATATCACTCAACAAAAGAATACCACTCCACAATTAGGTATAAAATGGGTTAGGAGTAGCAGTAAAGTATGTATTTGGCTGAATGATATCCTATAATTATGACGCCAAAAGCAGCAAATTCCATCTTCTGCTTATATTTTCACCCACGAAATGTATACAATCTTATTTTGTCTATGTGGTGCGCGTCACGGTTTTTCTTAATTGGAGTAAAATGTATCACACTCAGCAACCACTAAAAGAGAGCGAGTTTAATTATCCTTCAAGCAAACATTGGACAATAGTCTTTTTAAGCTCACCGTGCTTTTTAAGTTTTTCACGCTTAAGTAGGAATCCTGTAGCCAAAAATAATTAATATAGTGGAAAGAACGTATTTTCTTCAAAGGCTAGAAATCTCCCGAGGCGAGAGCGGACAACACCGAGCGAGACGTTAGTGGAGAGCGAATCCCTGAACACGGTCTTGCCAGCGAGAAGTATCACCTCCAAAGAAGAAGAATCTCCCGCCGCGGCTGAAGAAGGAATTTCCAAGAAGTCGAATGAAGTCCCACAAATGATGAGCATAGGAATACAACTGTCCGACAACGAACTTTTTCCTGTTAAAACAGAATTTTCGAGGCAAAAAGTTACAACTCAAGACAAAATGTCACAGACGGAGGAGCCGGACGTCGTCGTAACATCGGCTGTTATCAAGGGTGAGCCCGAAAGAGAAAATTTGTGTGAAAATCAGAGCGAAGAAGAAAATATTGTTGCCTCGACTCCAATTGCAAGAAAACCGTGCAAAAACAGAAGAAACATCACAGAGAGTCATAATCGAGAAGCAACAACTGGATCTGACTGGGGCGTGTGCAGAGCCCTGTCTCTCTCAAAGGGCTTGGTGGAAACGATTGCATTGCAAGCCCGCGCAATTGGAGGAGCTCTTGAACTGGGGACATCCTTGCTGCCGAAAGAGAGTGCATTCTCTCCCGCTTCACACTGCCGGGATCGTCGCGTTCCAGGAGGATGGCCACAAGATTCCGTGCAGCAAAGCAGATCACTCTACCGAATACAAAATTCGACGATGAACGAAACCACAGCTCCTTCAGCAAGACCAAAACCGTTTCCGTGCAGAAAGAATAGGCCTCGACTAGACATGACCACCGAGAGCCCGATCCAAAGACGGACATTACCGAGAAGTAGAAGCTCTATGGCCTGTATACCACCCAAATCCAACGCGCAAGAAAGGAAACCCACGATTCAGGAAAGAATGGGGATTTGTCAAGAGCCTCGAAACGACGATTCAGTCGGATGGGACTACGCGGTGCCTCATTTCCGAGGAACAATAGAAGAAGGTCCGCTTAGCAGCGCGACCATGAACTATAGCTATTATATGGAGGGGGATAAAAGCCTAGAAAACGAAAGTGGTCGCAAGCCCTCATGCAGTGAAGAAATTGCTGATTTATGCGATGAAACACGTCAAGAGACTCAGATGATTAATGGAGAGAGATTTAAGTCATCAACGGAAAAAGGACAAATAAATCATATAGATGAAACTGAAACACCAAATACTCTGGCGGGCAGAAACTATTTAACACCATGCTCTACTCGGGGCAATAGATTAACGCATCCCTCGGGTGAAGAAATAAATGGTGATGGCATGGCGCCAAAAAGTCGTGGACCGTGTTCATCCAGACAGACCATCGCTGTTCCAATGCTTGCTAGGCCTTTAAACAGATGCAACGAATACGCTAATCTCAATAGAACACAAGTTGAAGACAACAGCTGGGTTCCAGACGAAAACTCCGCCATGCGTTCATCACAAGACCATAATCTGTACCAAGAAGTGAGTGATGCTGGAAACTATGACCATGTTAAACAAGGGACAGATGAAGTATCCTCTAGAAAGACGAGCGACAATAAAGATAATAAGGAAGGCGAAGAGGTGAGTGGTGAAATTTCTGGAGGAAGAGATATTCTCGAGAAAGGTGACCCTGGTGAAGGAAAATGCGAAAATAAAAGTGACACATATTCCAGTAGACCCCCACCCATATCGACCTGCTTCGAGCCCCGGTGCTCAGACGCCGGGCTGACAAGAAAGGACGACTACGCCGTTTGCAGAGACCAACCCACCACCAGAGAAAAGAATCTCTTAGAATTGGAGGAGATTCCTTCCCAGGATGGAAAAACTGCAAAGGTCATAACGAGAAGAGAAAAAAATACTGAGGTGAAGAATACGGAGGAGTTCGGTGATAAAATTCCTTTCAGCGAAGATTCATTCGAGAGTAGAGTCGAGAAGACCAATGCAGAAGAGATTCCTAAGCAACCCCCCACGAAACGGAACAGTTTCCTAGAAATGCTGAGGAGGAAGAACGGTTACAAGCGCAGCAAAAGAATTTCAGAGGTTTCCACCACCCTTCGTGGAAAACTATGCACAACCATAGAGGAGGAAGAAACGGTGGAGACAAAGTCAACTGTCGAATATGCAGATGCGGAGGAAAAGATAAAATGTTTGGAGGAGGGCGCGAGGAATGATGCTAAACCGTCAAGGTCTTCAAAAGAAGGGTACTATACGGAAAACGACTACAACGAGGCCACCAAGGTAAGTAACCTCAGGTAAAATTTCCCTTCGCAAGTGAGTTGAATCGGTATAGTTGACATCATATCACGATCATAGATACATCAGGTTAGGCAAGGTTCCTATTGATTTATTTTTAATTTATTACGAATTTTTTTCCTGAACAACTATTACATTAGTCACTCGTCTAACCAAGGGAGTAGTATTGTAGGAACTAACAAGCATTCGCTCAGATCTGGCGTAGTCCGTGAAAGCGTTGAACTAGTGCCTAGTATTTGGAAATTTTTTACTATAGTATCCTTTTCTAATAGTATTGTTCAAATTATTGACGTCCAATTTCTTTTTGAAGCGTGTATCTGCAGCGAACCGCAATTAGTGGAAGTTTCTCAGTGGGAACAAAATTTTACATCAGTTACATATCCAATACACTACGATTAAAACGAGCTTCAAACAAGAAAACTCTTGAGGTGTGGCTGTGAACGTATCAAGCTATGTAAATTGTGGAAAGGGAAATTCCAGCTTAATATAATGTACAGTTCCCGTCACACTGAACGTGGATGGCAATAACCTGATTATTATTATTTATCATAAACTTTTAGCCAACCGTATTCACATAACTCACAATGAATTATTCTTTCGTTTTTGCCCAAAGAGTTAAAAAAAATAAAAATAGTTTTTCGCGTAATCCATATGAAAATGTTAATAAGCGAACCGATTTCTTTTTTACAAAGTGTTTCGGCATCGAATCTGACAAAAAGTTTTCTTTCTAAGAAATTGTCATTTTCACGTCAATTAAGGGAAACTTATGAACCAAGATGTGTAACTTTTGAATACTCATGTTCCGTCACGTTTAAAAGTTTAAATGTCCCATTCCATTCTTTTGTTAATCGCTTTCAGGATTTGCCCTTTCTCACACGAGAATCGAGAGTGCTTGAGATTCCGAGAGTAGTGAGAGAAGGAAAAGGAAAGCGTAAAATGACTGAACTTCATAACTTACATAAATGACACTGAACTTCATAACTTATCATGGTGCGTGAAGAGCGTTGTTAAGACTTGAAGAAAAATGAGTAGCATAGATCGTTTTCATCGGTATCTAAATAAAATAATCTGTGTCTAATATTTACATTCTAATATCGCACTACCTTAGTATAATGGATTCAATAACTTGCAGCAGTTTCACTCACAAGTTTTGACTAAACTGTGGCAATGAATTTTTACGTCATCTAAGGCGTTGAAAGAACGCATCACTGACTCTCGGCCTATCATAATTTTTATTTATTGGCGACGAATTACTCAGAGAAAACATAATTTATCATCTTCACAGTTTCAGGGTATAAAGAATAAAACATTTTCAGCGAGTACATCAATGAAATAATTGAGGTTCAATCTTCAAAATTTCAGGTACAGGAAAATTTCTAAAAGGGTTGATTCTATTTTCCTGAAAAATCTAACATGATAACCTAAGTTTAAAAGAAGTAATTCGTTACGAAAAAGGAATAATCAAGCAGCAGTAATTAGTTTTTTTTTACATTCGATTTACCTATTTTAACACAGTGGAGTAATACCGTGTTAAATTCTTGTTCATATGAAATACATCATACCTAAGCATTCAATATCACATACAACAGGCCTTTTTAATTTATTACTAAAATTTCAATTTGTTTTCCTGAGGGAAATATGGCACTTTAAATATTGCATTCACTTACCTGTTCAAAAATCAAATGCATTCGCTTAATTATTATCCATGTTTTATGTTTCACCCATAAAGATTCGCAAAAAACTAAAACTGAATATAATAAAATGCCAAATATCATTTTAGTGATTAAACGTAATTGATTTGTGCATAATTGATCCATTGATTCATACCATAGAATAATAATTTTTTATTTATTTAGGTAGGAAATGTTTGGGACGTCGAGAGGGGAGAGAAGATATCTCAAAACTCATCGGAGACCAGCCTTCGTCTACCAGTTTGCGACCGAAGTGGCAATGTGGTCGGCGTCCGCGAAATGGAACTGAAACCCAGCAAATCTAGGAGGTGTGCCAACAGAGAGCCACCAACGGAGGAAGGGCGAACAAACCAAGCAGAGCCGAGGAAAGGGGTCCAATCAACCCTGGAGAGGGGTGAACTGGCCAGGAGAAGTGTCGAGGACCCGAGGCGGACGAATTCGACGATGGAGGCGACATCGGCCGCAGATTGCGGGAGGAAGCGATTGCGCCATCGGTCGCGGCGGGAGCCGGGGAGCCGGCAGAAGTCTGCGCGGGTGCTGTGGGCCATCGCCCGGATAAACGACTACGGTGGCGGGGAGCGGACGCTGGAGATCGTGGAGACGGACGAGAAGAGGCCCGACACTCAAGGGAAGGAGCCAGAGTTCGGGAGGGAACTCATAGTCATCGCGCCGACGAGCCAAATTGCACAAGGAAGCTTTACAGCCACTGGCTGAAGACCGAGGCGCGAATCCTTGACGTGATTGAATAAAAAAGTGGAAAAATTGTGGTACGTGAAGCTTTATTTCTTTCTGCGCGGGACGTCCGCTGTGAAATCTCCACTGAAAATTCAGTCGTAGCAAGTACATCAGCTTGCTTGGTCACTTCCCGAAAGTGTCAGCTGTACAACCTTAGCTTAGTAAAAGGGACTTTATGTTTTAATAAAATGACGTGAAATGCTGAAGTCACTGATGATTTTGCGAATTTCCATTCGCTCGAAACATTCCGAACTAGCACGACAGGGCGTCGCAAAGATATTTGAAAAGGATCGTAGTTGGGAGGACCAAATCCAAAACTTTTGTTTGACCAAGTCAGGCCAGTTGCCTTTAGCATAGTAAGCGTACATGTAATTGAAGTAATGTTAAAACTGGCGCTGTGCGACTGGTTGGGGTCGTGGCTGTAGTGATGCTAATGTTTACTGTCTTCACACCACATGGTTTGTTAATAGCATAGTTTTCATTGACCCCAATAGAGCTTCAAAGACAAAGAGTGCTATGTTTTCGAAACTCCGAAATACATCAAATACTTTTCAAGGAAATAACTGGCAAAAATGTCCATTCTCCGCATACTTTTTCAGTAAAAATACGTATGACCACCATATGCTACAGCACAGGGTGTTCTACCAGAGAAAATTATATACTCAGCAAATCACGGGGAAAGCTTTCGACTCAAGGTCTCATCATTGCTTCATAAAATGAGAAGTATGCAATGAAGTAATTCTGTGGCGAAGTCTTGTAAAAAATCATTGGGGACGTCATTGGGATGGTGACGGAGAAATCAGGTTGCAGGGATCGTTTATAACCCTCTTTTTTACCTCTCTCATCCCCC
Organism: Ischnura elegans; assembly: GCF_921293095.1. Lineage (NCBI taxonomy): Eukaryota > Metazoa > Arthropoda > Insecta > Odonata > Coenagrionidae > Ischnura > Ischnura elegans. The sequence goes on along the minus strand of NC_060249.1, from coordinate 63,006,250 downwards.
TAGTCAATAATAACTCCATAGAAATATCGAATTTATAGGGGTAATGACTTACCTTTTCCCTTCCAAAATCAAAATAATAGCATTGAGGGTTTTGCGTCTCCTTCACCCTAAACCTCAAAGTCCAAGATGGCGATCTTTTCTTGAATTAAAGCATACAGAATTCCAGAAGAAAAAAGTATGTTCATGCTTAAATTTATTTTATATCACATTTTCAAAGTTTTTTCACAGTACATCGACTATTTTCATCCATCGATCGTTTCAATGTCATTTCCACCTCATCTTGATGCGGATTGATCCATGCTTACAATGAGGAATACTTACCACGCGATTATTTTCCGCTTTCATGTCCACATGAACTCAAATTTGAGTTCAATTTTTAGGTACACCAAACACATAAATACATGGTAAACATCGATACGATACTTTTCCAATATCATGAAATTAATAAAACCGACACAGAAAGAGAGCTGAGCTCACGTCTAAGTAAGCAGTAATCCCGAAAAATTCACACATTTCGAGTAGGAGGTCACACCTTTGCCTTAGCAACCACCATTAACCACAAATTTCTGGCAAGAAGAAAAAAACAACGAATATACCTATTTTACGCTGCAATTTTCCAAAGGCTTACTATTTCCTAAAATTAATTACAATACTAGCCACCCTTAATGCTTCAAAAGTAGCTTTCCATGAATTCGATTCGCAAATAAAGAATATTTTTAGAACGATGTCTGAGAAAAGGACGGAAGAAGAATTATCACAATCGGCCAAAACACAACATTACACTGGCCTTCAAGGTGAATCACTAATTGTATCAGCTATTCCCTACAATGATAACACTTAAACGCTCTTCATTTTAGCGAGCGTCATTCTGTAACAAGTGAAACCGTTCGAAATAAAACAATGATTAATTAACATCGAACATCATCAGAAGGTACGCCACAAAAACATTCATTAGTTCTTCAGTTAAAGGGAGAACAACGGTGATAATTTCACTTGCATACAGAAAGTTGCAATCTCAATTGATTGGCCTGTCAACAGCAAAAGTAATCCTATCCTACTTCAAACTATCATACTTAAAAAGGTGTAGTTTGTGCCGCTGAGTCTGAATAATGGCTGCGAGGAAGTACCCAACAGCCGAAGTCCAGAGTAATATTACGTGCGGGTGAGGTAAACGCACGAGTCATTGTGCTACATTTGGGAGTGAAACAGATCCCATAAAACACAACGGTTTTCGTGGGGATCTAAATTCAAATGCCAAATTCGAAGAAAGACATTCGAAAAAAACTCTGTGGCCACAAACCAGGTACGTAGAATTTTCGGGAAAGTCTCGCCGCCCTACAATTGGGATACCAGTAACCGAACCAAACATGGCACAGACTTCTGATCCCACACACTACTCCGAGGCTCGAGTATGCGTTTTCACTGGATTAGCACACCTCGGCTGTGCGATTAGAAGTCTCTGGGTTGTATAGGCAGCTTTCTCCTCCGATGGATATAGCCACCCTCCACCTGAACCAGCCCACCGATTCAAGCCGGTTTCTTTTTCGAAGCCCCCGCTCTGCTCGTCGAAGATGAACCCTGTTTGGCGCCCTTCGACAACTTTTTGGATTTTCTCCGACGACCAGCCAGGAGGGCTTTAGGCTTGCCGAGGGCGAACGGAGGGTTCTCGGCGGTGGGAACGATGAATATCCCCCGGGCACTGCAAGGAAAGCACGTTTTAGGCGTCGACTTCATCACCAGAGGGTGTGATATAAAGCACTTACACCTGCGCAAAGATACTCGCTGCCCTTTTACACACAAGTATTTGTTTAAAGAAGTGAGTTTCACTGAATTGCAACATTATCAGGACTAACATCGAAGATAAAATTTTGAGAGAATTCCCAACCCTCCTCTCGACCTGTCTTCTATTCTCTCCCCGACCTTTCTATCCCAGGAATAGGACAATATTCTTCCACCTCTACCCTCCTTATGTGACTATTTACTCTGGTAAGGTTAACTTCAAGGCAAGCGGTCTCAGTAGGCGTGTGGCGGTGGGTGTAAGGACACCAGCCGGAAGTATTGTCTAAATTGCAACTATACACTGTACAATTTAAATGTTAGTGCTCAAATTTAAAGAGTACAATTGCCCATTTTTAGTTACAATACAAGTATAATATAATATTTATTATTGATGATGCCATTTTACCTTCGTTTCAATAACTGAATAACTGAACTTCCATTATTAGCACCAATTATTGGAAGTATTATTTGAATTTCTATCCGAAACAAATCAAGATATATCACCTCTTGGGGCAGTATTCTCCCATCATGGTGTACAGCTCAGCGCTTGGAGTGCAGAATCCCACAACGTAAAGGAAATAACTAGGGCAGGAAAGGCCGTAAAATCCAGGTGATTTCTTATCCACGGACTCCGCAAAATAATAAGTTGAAAGAACATGGCTGCAGAGCTGGATGTCTATAAGGTATATAAAAAGAAGTCATTAACGTCAGAAAAAGCGTAGCTTTAGTCGTAAATAATAGTATAATGATATGAGAGCAAAGGATAAGTTGTTAAAGAGCATGTATCTCACGGAATAAACGAAGACGTGATTTTAATGTGGTATACTAGAAAAATTGAGCAAATGTCATCAGATTTCCACGTCAACGTAAAAAAGTATCTTCCATTGGAAAGTCAATGATGTGTTTACGAAAAAGTATACATTGTTAAAGTGTACCGAGACTAGCCACGGTGATAACGGAGTCACCCGCAATGCACAAATAGTGCGAAAAATCCACAGAGGGAAAATCATTCGCCTTGACCGGGATTCGGACCCGGATCCCTCGAACTCGGCCGGAAATCGAGGGATCCGGGTTCGAATCCCGGTCAAGGCGAATGATTTTCCCTCTGTGGATTTTTCGCACAAAGTATACATTAGTTGTTTTTGCCTGCAATATTGGTCGAACTGTTTATGTTTGGTGTTTATGACTGGTATCTAAATTGCTTCATCAGCTGATTTTAAAATAAAGTCTTAATTATCCGTCATATTTATTCCAATTCAGTGCATTTAATTATTGACAAATATTGTTTCATTAACTATATTTAGTAGAATGGAAAGCGATATCTCCCATAGTATGCAGATTTTCAGGTTTTACAATCGCATTGATCCAAGGAGGTTGGAGTATACTGGATGTAGCACCTCTAATTCCGAGCGTGGAGCAAAGTTTGGCAGGAATGGGGGAGCTTGGGTAGGATAAGCCACGCCTACTTTGACCAAAATATTGTCAATCTCGTAGGGGTCAAAGCGATTTCTTTGGTGAAAGTTTTGGTCATAACTCATTGGTACATTAAAATACTCTATCTAACGCACACAGTAAACATAATTTATCGCTCTATTGGCATGAGGCTTTGTGAAATAATGTCTCAAACATCTTTTTCCAGGGAAAAATTATTATAAATAATCGCGGTTACGTTTGGAAATCTAACTTTTACGGACCGCTCACAATTATAGTACTTCAGTATGTTTACGAGGATTATTTTATCCGTCATTTCCTAGTGATCACCATCGCGATCACTATAGAGTTCACTCGCAAATGATCGTCGCCGGCAATTGTTTTTCGCGAACACGATTGCTATGAGTATTCCCATCACTATTTTTTATCACTCGTCCGGTCGCTTTTTCCGTCGCTAAAACCGTCACTAAAACCGCATATCAGCCAATCAGAATGCACTCCCGTATGGAGCGATTGCAGCGCAACGTTTGCAAATCGTGGGAACGACATAGATAAATACACACGCTATATATTTTCGCTATGCGGGTCCTATGACAACGAGTTGTGATATCGAAAGTGATGCGAAAGGCGACGGCGGGAGGGACCGTGTGATTCAGAAAAATCATCACTAGAGCGATCACTTTTGCCGTCAAGAAAAGCGATCGCTCAAGTGATCACTTTTCGCGACGAAAGAAAATGATCGTGTGATTCAGGCTTAACACGGCAGAACTCTGACCACTCTAAAAACTCGGATGAAGTGCCTCTAGATATTCCAACTTCGTTTGATTAATCGTTGAACTACCATGGCGTTTCAATACGGTGGCCTCATTTTCATGGCCTTTGCGGTAGATTCATCAGCTCTTAGTAATTTCAGCACCGCTCTGTGATATTATACGATTTAAAAACAAAGATTTTCATTCACCAGGAAAATCTGAGATCCAAGAATAAAACTCTAGTTTTTGACCAGCACACAATTCAAACAGGCCACACCCTACTTACTATTTGCCGTTGCACAGGCTGGTTGGGTCCGTCCTCCATTCACGTAAAAATCCACGTGGCCAGTGGCCTCGATCTTCCCGAACACACCCGAGTTAGTGTGGATCACATCCACGAAGTCAGCGTCGGAGGCATCCAGCTTCCAGGAGCGTCTGAGAGAGGCGAAGAATGGAAGTGCAGGATCCAGTCCTAGAGGATTCCATTTCCAGGTGAAGAATTTGAAAAAAAAATTACATCGAATAATAAAAAAATGCTTGTTATCACGACGAGGTGAGAAAGTCTTTAACTCGTGATAAGCAATAGAATAGGACAAATGAATGTGTGCCAATTGAAAGTTTTCAGTAACATTTCTCTACGGAGGTGAGGCATGGACAAGGACAGCAGTGGAGAAATCAGGGGTTAAGGCCTTCGAAATATGATGCTACATAAGATTAATGAGAATCAAATGGATCGACCGAGGTTAGTAATGGAGAGAAGAATGGGAGAGAAGAGAAGCCTCATGAAAACATTGACGAGAAGACGGAACAACCTTGTAGGCCATATCTTGAGACATTATGGCCTAATGAAGACAAACTTTGAGAGACAAGTGGATGGCGAGAACGGAAGAAGAAGTCTTGAACAAAATACATGGAAGAGGTAAATATGGATGAGAAAGAGAAGAATTACGTAGGTGTGAAAAGATTGGCAGATAGGAGAATTGAGTGGAGAGCTTCCTCAAACCAATCTAAGGATTGTTGACCAGTGATGATGATGACAATGAACTTGATGCGTAGCTGTCAGAGAAGTAACCTTATAGTAGGCATATAATCTATTATCATAAATCAAGAGATGCACTGCAAGCAAACAAAACGTCAGACTTTCGAAAATATTTCCGATTGTTATCACTTACTTTTGAGCAGTGGTGTCATTGCTAAATTAGCAGTGCCGGAACGCGCTTGTCTTATTTAGTTTTCAAGTAAATATTACCCTGTTTGTTTTTTATTACAAACTACGTCTGCATATTTTAAATAAATTTTCGTGTTGGCTATGAATTTATATATAAGAAACACTGAGGTACCAAAACTGATAAAAGTGTTATTTGGTTATTATATTTTTTCTTAACCAGTGATGGAACGCCGTTCAGGAAACATGACACCCCTGCTTTTGCGGATCAAATACTCATGTTTACGTATGGTCTCCTCCATTCCAGATAATTCTAAACTTGCCTGTGATTCGGCCTAGTTTTCGGCCGTTGGTTAGATCGTTTGAGGCGAAGGCAGCAAGATGAGCACCCAGGCTGAGGCCGATGGCGTGGACCGAAGACGTCTCAATACCTGTCGTGTTCGCGAGGTTCTCCACGAACTGAGCCAAACAATGTCCTCCCTGGGAAAAATTAGAGTAAATATAATAAATAGTGATTAATTTAACATTAGGAACATAATTATAATCGCTCTGATAAACACTCTTAATCAGAAGTGGGAAAAAGAACGATAAAGCCATTTACGAGAATTACCATCAAATGACTTGAAAAATGCATTGTATATAAATGACCATGAAAATAGATTCAAAATTACGGCCTAAACTTTGCTAACCAAAATTTAAATTTTGTCAGCACGGAGGAAAACGTTATACTTGGCGAGTATTGCTTATTACTTGCCTTTGCCCGTATAAATCGTCCACTGAAATGAACCTATGAGTCAAGTTACCATTATACAACTTTCCATAAAAACAACATACATTACTTTCAAAATAAATGCTTTGGAAATCAACATTGAATCTCATTTTTCTCCGGAGTTTCAATTTATTCCAATAAAATAGACTTTAAATTCCCCTTCGCGCCACGTTGGTATTTAAATTTTAGAGATAGTCCAATCATGTATTACATTGACGATGAAGGAGATTGTTCGAGTCCCGCTATCTCCCCAGTTTTGAGACAATTTTAGATTTTTGACCTTGCCATAGTATTTTAATGCAATACTTTTCGATTAAATTACGATTTTTTTAGTCTTTCGGCTACCCATAGAAGAGTTCACACTCATGTGGGAACTGAGTGTCACATTCCGATGCAGCGTTGTAACATACCATTTAAGATGGCCCATCACCCCCGTTCGACGGGTCTCTTGTGATGCATTATTTCTTCGATACTTACGCTATAATCTTAGAATTTCCAGGATATAGTGCAAAAATTTTCCGAATATTTCCATTATCTCAAATTTTCTTCCATAAAATCTGAAGAAACTTAAAACTTGGAAAAATTTCATTCGCATACGATTATTATTTACCAACCTGAAGTGTGTTGATAACAGCCCCAGGATAGCAGGGAGCACGGGAAAGATTTCCCCAGTCCATGTTGATGATGTTTAAGTCACCGCCAAATTGTATGTAAGCTATTTCGGAAGAATGGAGATAAGCACATTTCAATCAGACTTGTAAAAATCTTATTTTCAACAAATCAGAAACGAGAATAGGAAGTTCAAAAGTTTTAATCAGACTCACTACACCCCAGGATGCGTGTACTTGTTATTACCATATTTTCGCCTACTCTTAACAATAAGAAGAGGAGGATATTTTCTCATGAGTAGGCACTATTTATTCATTAGAGTTCTTAGAATATCTATAGAGAAGGATGTCATTAAAATCTTTCGTGGGTCAATTTATAACTTATGGTTAACCATATGAAATTTCTCTTAAAATAAATGCTTTTAAATGACGTTATCCATTGACACTACAAATTTGGAAGAGAGATCAAGCAAAAGATAGGTTTAAAGTTGCGGCGGCTATGCCTCCACAGAATCACGGAAATTCCAGGTAGTCATTACGAGGTTATGATAACATGTCATTTAATGCTACCTATATTTTCAGGCGGAATACGACATTGAAAATTCACCTTCAATTTGCCATAACGTCTCAATAAGGAGAGGATATGATTATGTCAATGACTTTTTTAGGTTTAGCGATGAAGTCACAAAGGTCAAGTTTTCAAATACGTCTGAGGAATATGAATTCCAATTTAATCTCTCGATATGCTACTTCAATTAATAGCAATTACGTGCCAAGCTCGAGAGTAAAAAGCAAAACTCTTATCATGCTGCTGTTGGTGATGTATTTTCGGGTGTGCCCCGCATGCTTATTCGGTTTGTTGATCGACGTTTTGTGGCCATTGCTGGTCACTTTGTCTTAAGGAATTCCTAAGAAAATCCGTAAGACAAAGAGACCAGCAACGGCGACGAAACGTCGGGAAACGAACCGAATAAGTTAGCCGGGAACACACAAAAAAACAGCTATAATGACCCGCAAGAGCCTCAACGAAGAAATCTGATTATGTCGACATAATTGTTACCAATCGGAGTTAATTATTAGGTTTTTGAGAATCATTTTGTTCAGCTTAATGTAAGAGGAACATCGGCAAATAATTAGCCTGATAAAAGTAGCCACCTTCTCTTGTGTAGGGAAAATTTTAAGGCTAAGCATAGTCATAAAATAAAAAATGGGAGAAAAAAAGGCGCAAGAGTGCATCATTTCCTGAGGATGGGCGATAACTCACCGTCTCTCAACGTCAGAACAATGAAATCCTCGGCATAGCCCCCACCATAACCGTGAATGATGATTTTGGTCGGCAGCGAGGGATCGAATCCGGACGAATCAATCTCGGCCTTCGTCACGGGGTAAAACAGCTGTCGTCGCCGATAGTATTCTCCTCCATTTTTGCTAGAAATAATTCACTTTTATCCAATTCTTACAAATATCCAAACCAATGGAAAACAAAGAGGAAAATGAAGAAGCATAGAATTAGCTTTAAAGTTAGCCTCGAAAATAGTTCTTTTTTTTTAGATTTTGTTTCCACCGGAGAATATAAATACCAATGGAAGGCTCATTGAAGAATAAAACAAATAATCCAATGAGTGAAAAAAAGCATAACACCTTTATATGAGAATTAATTAATCATTTCTTTAAAACAATTGCCCTGCAGCCGCAGTTACTTCAATTGCACTTTCTTAAGGCCGTTTTACACGGGGCACGGAATTGAATTTCTAAAATTCAATTCCGTGAAATTCCAAATTCTAGAACTGCATGAATTTCTAAAGTGGTATGGAAATGCGCGAATGCATGAACGAAATTATAACAGGGGCTATTTTGCCATCTCACGTCCACGCATTCTCACATGTGTTCTAGCAATTCACCGCTTTACACGACGTAATTTTGACTGCGCCTTCGTACACACGTCAGATTGTGCAAGTACGTACCCCGTCTAAAACGGCCTTTAGGGATTGAGAAACTTATCAATCAAATAATTAGCATAAATGAAACGCATAGCACGTAAATTGGCGTAAAAATGATAAAAAAGACAGACAGAAAATTAGTACCATCAATTTGTGTTCAATGCCTGCCGCTTAATTCTTTTGTTTGTTATAAATTGCTTATCGATCCCAACGATGCACGAGTGCAAGAGCGAAACAGCAATAAAAGTTCTTTAATGACCAACCAGTACTCAAAAAAATTAAAAATGTAATAGCCGAAGAGAAAGTAAAGTTATTACGACGAAATGAACATTGCACAACCACGAGACAATGATATGACTATTATTTTCTCATCACGGACAGGAAAGTTCAAGAACGAGGAATTAATCGCAAAAAAAATATACTACTCATTAAAGTTGTCGTCATTTTCAGTAGGATCAAAGAAAAAAATCGTAGTTTTTTATCTTAAATTTTAATGTCAGCAGAAATGATGCCCAATTTCAAAGTTAATTGAACTGACAATCACTAGAAGTTATGTGGTGAATTGGTTTTTAAGATTGAAAATAGAATTTTAAGTTCCAAATGGTCGTCCAAAAAAATATAACAAAGTTCAAAAGCTAATCTTAAACCTAAACACAAGTGACAGCTTATCCAGCTATATGTGGATATGGTTCTGTCACCAAATTTACTTTTTGTAATATGTCTAATATATACCATTGTACTAACCTGGTGTACAAGTGAAAAACTACATCTTTATTGCCGCAAGGTTCCCAAAGGGATAGCTTACACGGCCCAAGTGGTAATATTAGCTTCTGCAGAGGTGTTATGTCCCCGTAATATCCTCGGAAAGTAGCAATTTCTTGGCTGTCTTCATTTCCATGGACATCTGAAGCTCCTGAAATGGACAAAACGTCATCAGAAAAAAACCGTAAAGTAGGATCAGTTCCATTTATTTCTACTTTTTAATTATACTATTCCGCTATTATTGCCGCCAAAATCTTCATACACTCATCCTTATTCCTTCCAGAAAATATCAGTCGCTGTACCATGTAAAGTTTTTACATTATATTATTTCTAAACGAACCTCAACATAGCCACACAAGTAATACTCGTACAATATGTAATCAGTGTCATACTACGGCGACCAAAAATAATTTTTCATATTAAACTTAGGCAGCTGGTTTCCGCGTAAACAATCTTAAATTGTTCCATTCTCTCCAAGCTAATATTTTAACTTATCAATTTAAATGCTGGCAATGATATTTAAGAATTTAAATTTCAATGTGTACTTACATTTGATTGCTAATAATTTTCTTTTTCCAACACCCTAAATAATCTCTACAATTAATTTCCTTTATTGTGGGCAGGAGAAGACTTTATTTTAGCATATGAAATCAGACTACGAAGAGGATTATTCGTAGAGACAATAATTGGGCCATCAACATCCTGACGAGAATTCGCTGTTTCAATTTCTAGTTTTATTTCACGTTCTCAGATAAAAAAGAAGACAATATATGCCAGTATAATATTTTATTGGAAAATTACGAAGTTTGATTGTCAGATCAAATTAATAAATTATATCCAACAAAGAATAGCATCACAATTTCATTTCTAGCATTCGTTTCAAAGTATGTTCATTTGTTAATTCTATTCATAAAATTTTTAGGCTTGAGTTGGTGATAATGTTGAGATAAAAAAGCTGAAGTACGTAAATAAACTGTATTAAATTCGTACCATACAAGAATATCATTTCTTTCACGCCTCAATGCGATAGATCTCAAAAGGCTCGCAGAAATATCTCCCGGCCATACTCATTCTCCGGTGCAAAAAATTATCGCGCGCTCAGGCGCTGGCGTGGTGAATGGCAAGGCTCACTTTCCTAGAAGCCGTGCGTACAAAAAACGAAAGCAAAATATGGAAGCGAGTTTTACACCGCAACGAGATGATAAGTAGTGTAGAGAAGTCTAGGAAGCTCCTTCAAGGCCACTTCCGCATTCAAACTTTCTCATTACTGTTCAGGCTCGCGTATCACGTACGCTGGGCGTCCTCGTGTCCTTCCTCGTGACCCAACACCCAATATTCCCTCCGCACTGAAGTGGGCAAGAGGTGCGCCGGGCAGACACGAGGAACTGGTCCGTTTGCGACACGCGAGCCGCAGCTCGAAAAGCCTCCGAGGAGAACGGAACAATGGAAAGAGCGCGTGTCGTCACTGGTCGAGAATTCAGGTTGACATAGACCTTGGCAAAGAGCTACGTCTCCTTTAATCCGCTCAGATCCTTCACTCACGCTCGCAGTGGGTGGTGGGGATGTGCGGAATATATCGATGTAAAGGTATATTTTTAAACTCCATGCGTCCATATGCTCCGGAAAATTTAAATTTAACGGTGTACTTAAGTACGTTTAAACGTGATATTTAATTATTTATAAACGAAAGTTAATTAATCATAATAATACGTAACGTATTAAAATAAAAAGTTTTTAATGTATAATTAGTATCGTTTTAGGTTTATTATTTTCATTTTAGAACACCTTTAATGATCTCTGAAATAAGCCTTGCTTTGAGCATACCATAAGTCAGCCTTCATATAGAATAATTCGTAGAAACAATAATTGGGCTATCTTCCCCTGGGTCATGGTTGTTGTCGGAAAAAAGAGAAATTTTCCATCCTTACGGGTTTTAAATGCTTATTTATCTGCTTTATGTTTGTTTTGGTCTGGTTCATGATTATACTCAACACTCAAGGCTCACAATAAAATATATTGATAATTCAATTCCCAAAATAATTTAGGCGCCTTACAATTGAGACCAAGCGTACGACGCAAAGCCTTCATTATGTAAAATTCCTTCTTTTGGAATGGAATTAGTTAAAATCCTTTAGGTCTTAAGAGTCAAAATTACTGCACTTACGTGGTTCGAAAATTTAACTACATCTTTTACTCCAAGGTTGGTTACATGATTTATTAACCAGTAGAGCTAATTTTTAAATGCATTAACGAACTTGAAGGACCATGACGGAACTTGTGCGAGAGCGTGAACCTAATCAGGACAGGTTCTTATTTCTTCTCGTGCACCCACGGCATTTGGGTGATTACACGGTGGATTTTGGCGTTCATTCATGCGTTTAATCACTTGGACATTAAATCTTACGTGTGTAATGTACCGTATGAACCATGCCGTAAGATAGAGAGGAAGAATGCACAGTACACATAGGAGAAAAATCGCAAATGGATTTTACTGGGAGGTAATTTGAGAAGATATTTTCAAGTAGAGGATATTAAACCATATACTAACATGTTGGTAAAAAAATTAGAGATAGAAGAAGGAAGAAAATAAAATCAAGGTAATGGCCGTAAGGCATGTAGTGGAATTATTGAATAACTTTGTAGATTTTCACGCATGTAAAAATAAGTACAAAAAATATTAACGGTAAAATGGGTTTCGTGGTGTTGCTGATAAAAGTTTTCGATTAAATTTTCACGAATATGGATGCATTCAAAGGTTCTAGGCATAGGATTTCTTTTTAAATGTCCTACGTTTTGTAGATAAGTAATTTACTCCGATTTTTCTTATTTATTTGCTCCACCCACTGACTTCCAAGCAATTCTAAAATAATCATTTCGTCCATCTATTCCCCCCTTGTAATTCTCTTTCTTATGATACATCATTGCAAAAATATTATTTAATACGTTTATTATGTACATTACGGTAGGTTAAGGAATGGATTAATTTATTTGCCACAAACAAAGGTTTCTAAGATACCGAAAGCAGATATTAACGTCCCTATAATAGCTGCAAACTAATTCACTGATTGTGTGATTGATACAAATTAGCAGCCCAAACTGTGATATGTGTGGGAATATGGAATATTGTACGTAAAAGTAAAAAAAAATTCATCGGGAGGAAAAATCTGAAATCTTAAAAAAGTCGATTAGTTTTCGAGATATATCGACTTGAATTAACATGGGAGGCTTATGGGACTAAAACTTTTTCACTTTTATTATGTATTTCTAAATATGTGAGGAACATGAGATTCCCTTGACATAAACTAGATTTTTTGGTTGATTTTTTGGTGTGGTTGTCATTGCGATAAATTGATATTTAGTATTTTTTATGATTTTTTGAAAGTGCCCCATGCTTTTCTTATGGCACTACGTAAAGAATTTTTTTGACCAACTTGCAATCATCACAGGACAAATTCCTTGAAACGCAAGATACTAGATTTTTTGGTTGATTTTTTGGCTATCTCGAAATTTTCATATGTCGAAACAATTCCGAGGAATAAACGATTTCGACTTTCCATTGTAGAGGTGGTCGAATTTTCAATCTTGGATTTCGGCGTTGAATCATGTGCCATATGAAAATTTGGAATCTCCAAGAAAAACCGTTAGAGGGTTCTCCGAACCCTCACGTTTGAGCTTACTTTCGCCGTATCCCTCTTGGTTAATTAATAATTAAATTCCGAAAAATGTCCTGCAAGCGAAAAATCATTGTCGCCATTTTTTTGTGGAGCATGCAATCTTGAATATCTTAGCAACCGTTTAAGCTAGAGGAATGAAATTTTCAGATAAATAATATTATTAAAATGGTCAACTTTTGCAATGATGACCATTCCGCTCGATCGATTCATGTGCGAGTTATATCGATACGAATCTCCTTGGATACGCTTTAATCGCTAATAACTTTTTTATTAATCAAGTTTTGAACATGAATGTCATACAAAATACGACTGAAAATGCCATTCATCCAACAAAAGTTACTTCAGGCGAATCGATTGATTAGACTCGAAGTTATGATCGATACAAGGTTGTATTCGATTGAGCCATTTTTTGGGCTTATTTACATAGTTACGGAAATAAAAATTTTAACAATATGTAGGGAAAAAAATGAATTATGCGCACACATAAATTATTTAGATGAATTATGTTTCCTAATGAAGATACATCGATTTGAATTCATATCTTTTTGTATTAGGCCCCCGTAAGAAATACACGCATCCCGTCTGTCTACGTCACCAATATAAGAACATCGGCTAAATTTTGAAAGCGGGGATATTAGAGAAGGCAGGGATAAGGGAGTGACCATAGAAGGGATATCAATAGGATTGCGGATTTTACAGTACAGATGTCAGCAGTGTCTAAAGTACGATTCGATTAGTATAGCAAATACGCAAATTGGCATAACTTGATAAGTGTGTACGTTGGACCAATGAAACTTGGTAAACAGGTACATCTTGGTATTCCTCACGATACTCTATGGTAGTATGTTTTGTATTCAGTCTCACGTTCGATATATATCGAATCTACTTTTTCTTAAAATATATCGAATTGCTATAACATGTAGGATTTAACATTCAAGGACATAGTTTACTAGGGATTAAATAGTAGACACCCATAGACTGGATTTAAAACCAATAGCATTGCGGATTTTACAGTACAGATGTCAGTATGATCGAAAAATCGATTCGATTATTATAGCAAATACGTAAATGGGCATAACTTCCATAGATTTACCGTTGGATCAATGAAATTTGGTGATTGGGTACATATTGGTATTCCTCACGATGCCCAATGAAAATTTGTTTTGTACGTAGTCTCACATTCGATATATATCGAATCTACTTTTTCTTCAAATGTATCGAATTGCTATAACATGTAGGATTTTACATCCAAGGACATAGTTTACTAGGGATTAAATACTAGATACCCATTGACTGGATTTTAAACCAATAGCCTTGCGGATTTTACAGTGCAGATGTCAGTATGATCGAAAAATCGATTCGATTATTATAGCAAATACGTAAATGGGCATAACTTCAATAGATTTACCGTTGGATCAATGAAATTTGGTGATTGGGTACATATTGGTATTCCTCACGATGCCCATCGAAACTTTTTTTTGTACGTAGCCTCACATTCGATATATATCGAATCTACTTTTTCTTAAAATGTATCGAATTGCTATAACATGTAGGATTTTACATCCAAGGACATAGTTTACTAGGGATTAAATAGAAGATACCCATTGATGGATTTTAAACCAATAGCCTTGCGGATTTTACAGTACAGATGTCAGTATGATCGAAAAATCGATTCGATTATTATAGGAAATACGTAAATGGGCATAACTTCAATAGATTTACTGTTGGATCAATGAAATTTGGTGAATGGGTACATATTGGTATTCCTCACGATGCCCAATGAAAATTTGTTTTGTACGTAGTCTCACATTCGATATATATCGAATCTACTTTTTCTTAAAGTATATCGAATTGCTAATACATGTAGGATTTTACATCCACAGGCAAAGTTGACCAGGTATTAAATAGTAGATACCCATAAACTGAAAATTAAACCAATGGGATATGCGGACTTTACCGTACAGATGTCAGTATGATCGAAAAATCGATTCAATTATTATAGCATATACACAAATTGGTATAACTTGAAAAGTATACCCGTTGGACCAATGAAATTTGGCGAATGTGCACATCTTGGTAATCCTCACACTGCCCAACAGAAATATGCTTTGTATGTTGTCTAACGTGCGATATATATCGAATATGCTTTTTCTTCAAATATATCGAACCGCTATAACAAATAGGATTTTGCATCCAAGGGCATAGTTGGCCAGGTATTTATAGTAGATACACAGACTGAAAATTAAACCAATAGCATTGCGGATTTTACAGTACAGATGGCAGTGTAATCGCAAGATCGATTCGATTATTCTATCAAATACGCAAATTTGCAAAACTTGATTAGTTTATACGTTGGACCAATGAAATTTGGCAAATGGGTACATCTTGGTATTCCTCACAATGCCCAAATGAAACATATTTTGTGTATAGTCTCACGTTCGGTATTAATCGAATCTACTTTTTCTTAAAATATATCGTATTGCTATAACATATAGGATTTTACATCCAAGGACATAGTTGACCAATATAATTATGTGGAAGATAGCCATAGACTGTATGTTAAATCAGTAGCATTGCGGATTCAACAATACAAATGCCAGTATAATCGAAGAATGGATTCGATTATTATAACAAATACATAACATTGGCACAAGTTGAATAGTGTATCCGTTGGACCAATTAAATTTGTTGCTTGGTACATCTTGGTATTCCTCACAATTCCCAAAGGTAATATGTTTTGCATGTAGTCTCACGATTGATGCATATCGAATATGCTTTTTCTTAAAATATATCGAATCGTTATAACATAGGATTTTGCATGCACGTACATAGTTGACCAGGAATTTTAGTGTTGATGATCAAAGATTGGAAGGTAAATCAATCGGATTGCGTATTTTCAATGCACGTGTCAGTATACTTTGAAATTCGATACGATTATGATAGCAAATATGCCAAATCTTTTTTGCAAATTGGAATATCTTGAGAATAACTATTTTTTAAGACCAAAGAAATTAGAAAAATCGTTACAATTCAGTATTTTACAAACTGCATTATGGACATTCGTTTTGCAAGTGGAATATCTTTATATATTTATCTAAAGAATCTGCGTTGTATTTTCAAGAGTGGCTTATCACAATGCTTATGAACTTTAACAGTTGAAAAATAACCACATAATCAACACTCTCTTGAAATTTTTAAAACCTTATTCCGATTATGTGTCAATGGTTAACTTAATGGATCAAAGAATCAATTATCCGTCAAATAAAATCACATTGAAAATAACAAATATTTCTAACAGTGAAAAATTTAGTTCCTTACCCTTTCAAAAAACGGCGGGGAAATTTTTGAATATTAAACCACTTATGGGCACATGACTCGAAAATATGTGACACAACTATGTTTCCACCCCCCCTAATTACCCGCTTGATGAATTCAAGCGCCCAATCGACTCGTTAACGTCCCTATAATAGCTGCAAACTAATTCACTGATTGTGTGATTGATACAAATTAGCAGCCCAAACTGTGATATGTGTGGGAATATGGAATATTGTACGTAAAAGTAAAAAAAAATTCATCGGGAGGAAAAATCTGAAATCTTAAAAAAGTCGATTAGTTTTCGAGATATATCGACTTGAATTAACATGGGAGGCTTATGGGACTAAAACTTTTTCACTTTTATTATGTATTTCTAAATATGTGAGGAACATGAGATTCCCTTGACATAAACTAGATTTTTTGGTTGATTTTTTGGTGTGGTTGTCATTGCGATAAATTGATATTTAGTATTTTTTATGATTTTTTGAAAGTGCCCCATGCTTTTCTTATGGCACTACGTAAAGAATTTTTTTGACCAACTTGCAATCATCACAGGACAAATTCCTTGAAACGCAAGATACTAGATTTTTTGGTTGATTTTTTGGCTATCTCGAAATTTTCATATGTCGAAACAATTCCGAGGAATAAACGATTTCGACTTTCCATTGTAGAGGTGGTCGAATTTTCAATCTTGGATTTCGGCGTTGAATCATGTGCCATATGAAAATTTGGAATCTCCAAGAAAAACCGTTAGAGGGTTCTCCGAACCCTCACGTTTGAGCTTACTTTCGCCGTATCCCTCTTGGTTAATTAATAATTAAATTCCGAAAAATGTCCTGCAAGCGAAAAATCATTGTCGCCATTTTTTTGTGGAGCATGCAATCTTGAATATCTTAGCAACCGTTTAAGCTAGAGGAATGAAATTTTCAGATAAATAATATTATTAAAATGGTCAACTTTTGCAATGATGACCATTCCGCTCGATCGATTCATGTGCGAGTTATATCGATACGAATCTCCTTGGATACGCTTTAATCGCTAATAACTTTTTTATTAATCAAGTTTTGAACATGAATGTCATACAAAATACGACTGAAAATGTCATTCATCCAACAAAAGTTAAATCAGGCGAATCGATTGATTAGACTCGAAGTTATGATCGATACAAGGTTGTATTCGATTGAGCCATTTTTTGGGCTTATTTACATAGTTACGGAAATAAAAATTTTAACAATATGTAGGGAAAAAAATGAATTATGCGCACACATAAATTATTTAGATGAATTATGTTTCCTAATGAAGATACATCGATTTGAATTCATATCTTTTTGTATTAGGCCCCCGTAAGAAATACACGCATCCCGTCTGTCTACGTCACCAATATAAGAACATCGGCTAAATTTTGAAAGCGGGGATATTAGAGAAGGCAGGGATAAGGGAGTGACCATAGAAGGGATATCAATAGGATTGCGGATTTTACAGTACAGATGTCAGCAGTGTCTAAAGTACGATTCGATTAGTATAGCAAATACGCAAATTGGCATAACTTGATAAGTGTGTACGTTGGACCAATGAAACTTGGTAAACAGGTACATCTTGGTATTCCTCACGATACTCTATGGTAGTATGTTTTGTATTCAGTCTCACGTTCGATATATATCGAATCTACTTTTTCTTAAAATATATCGAATTGCTATAACATGTAGGATTTAACATTCAAGGACATAGTTTACTAGGGATTAAATAGTAGACACCCATAGACTGGATTTAAAACCAATAGCATTGCGGATTTTACAGTACAGATGTCAGTATGATCGAAAAATCGATTCGATTATTATAGCAAATACGTAAATGGGCATAACTTCCATAGATTTACCGTTGGATCAATGAAATTTGGTGATTGGGTACATATTGGTATTCCTCACGATGCCCAATGAAAATTTGTTTTGTACGTAGTCTCACATTCGATATATATCGAATCTACTTTTTCTTCAAATGTATCGAATTGCTATAACATGTAGGATTTTACATCCAAGGACATAGTTTACTAGGGATTAAATACTAGATACCCATTGACTGGATTTTAAACCAATAGCCTTGCGGATTTTACAGTGCAGATGTCAGTATGATCGAAAAATCGATTCGATTATTATAGCAAATACGTAAATGGGCATAACTTCAATAGATTTACCGTTGGATCAATGAAATTTGGTGATTGGGTACATATTGGTATTCCTCACGATGCCCATCGAAACTTTTTTTTGTACGTAGCCTCACATTCGATATATATCGAATCTACTTTTTCTTAAAATGTATCGAATTGCTATAACATGTAGGATTTTACATCCAAGGACATAGTTTACTAGGGATTAAATAGAAGATACCCATTGATGGATTTTAAACCAATAGCCTTGCGGATTTTACAGTACAGATGTCAGTATGATCGAAAATCGATTCGATTATTATAGGAAATACGTAAATGGGCATAACTTCAATAGATTTACTGTTGGATCAATGAAATTTGGTGAATGGGTACATATTGGTATTCCTCACGATGCCCAATGAAAATTTGTTTTGTACGTAGTCTCACATTCGATATATATCGAATCTACTTTTTCTTAAAGTATATCGAATTGCTAATACATGTAGGATTTTACATCCACAGGCAAAGTTGACCAGGTATTAAATAGTAGATACCCATAAACTGAAAATTAAACCAATGGGATATGCGGACTTTACCGTACAGATGTCAGTATGATCGAAAAATCGATTCAATTATTATAGCATATACACAAATTGGTATAACTTGAAAAGTATACCCGTTGGACCAATGAAATTTGGCGAATGTGCACATCTTGGTAATCCTCACACTGCCCAACAGAAATATGCTTTGTATGTTGTCTAACGTGCGATATATATCGAATATGCTTTTTCTTCAAATATATCGAACCGCTATAACAAATAGGATTTTGCATCCAAGGGCATAGTTGGCCAGGTATTTATAGTAGATACACAGACTGAAAATTAAACCAATAGCATTGCGGATTTTACAGTACAGATGGCAGTGTAATCGCAAGATCGATTCGATTATTCTATCAAATACGCAAATTTGCAAAACTTGATTAGTTTATACGTTGGACCAATGAAATTTGGCAAATGGGTACATCTTGGTATTCCTCACAATGCCCAAATGAAACATATTTTGTGTATAGTCTCACGTTCGGTATTAATCGAATCTACTTTTTCTTAAAATATATCGTATTGCTATAACATATAGGATTTTACATCCAAGGACATAGTTGACCAATATAATTATGTGGAAGATAGCCATAGACTGTATGTTAAATCAGTAGCATTGCGGATTCAACAATACAAATGCCAGTATAATCGAAGAATGGATTCGATTATTATAACAAATACATAACATTGGCACAAGTTGAATAGTGTATCCGTTGGACCAATTAAATTTGTTGCTTGGTACATCTTGGTATTCCTCACAATTCCCAAAGGTAATATGTTTTGCATGTAGTCTCACGATTGATGCATATCGAATATGCTTTTTCTTAAAATATATCGAATCGTTATAACATAGGATTTTGCATGCACGTACATAGTTGACCAGGAATTTTAGTGTTGATGATCAAAGATTGGAAGGTAAATCAATCGGATTGCGTATTTTCAATGCACGTGTCAGTATACTTTGAAATTCGATACGATTATGATAGCAAATATGCCAAATCTTTTTTGCAAATTGGAATATCTTGAGAATAACTATTTTTTAAGACCAAAGAAATTAGAAAAATCGTTACAATTCAGTATTTTACAAACTGCATTATGGACATTCGTTTTGCAAGTGGAATATCTTTATATATTTATCTAAAGAATCTGCGTTGTATTTTCAAGAGTGGCTTATCACAATGCTTATGAACTTTAACAGTTGAAAAATAACCACATAATCAACACTCTCTTGAAATTTTTAAAACCTTATTCCGATTATGTGTCAATGGTTAACTTAATGGATCAAAGAATCAATTATCCGTCAAATAAAATCACATTGAAAATAACAAATATTTCTAACAGTGAAAAATTTAGTTCCTTACCCTTTCAAAAAACGGCGGGGAAATTTTTGAATATTAAACCACTTATGGGCACATGACTCGAAAATATGTGACACAACTATGTTTCCACCCCCCCTAATTACCCGCTTGATGAATTCAAGCGCCCAATCGACTCGTTGCGTATGCTGCGCATATATAAAGTGGGAAAGTAATTCATTGATTGTGTGATTGACACAAATTAGTAGCCCAAACTGTGATATTTATGGGTATATGGAATATTGGACGTAAAAGTAAAAAAAAATTCATCGGGAGGAAAAATCTGAAAAGTTGAAAAAGTCGATTAGTTTTCGAGATATATCGACTTGGATTAACATGGGAGCCTTATGGGACTACAACTTTTTCGCTTTAATTTTGTACTTTTAAACGTCCGAGGAACATGATATTCAATGGACGTGGACTAGATTTTTTGGTCGATTTTTTGGTGTGGTTGCCATAGCGACGAATTGATATTTAGTATTTTTAATTACTGTTTGAATGCTCTCAATGCTTTTCTTATGGGAAAATTTTAGGAATTTTTTTGACCAACTTCCAATAGTCGTACGACAAATTCCTTTGCCAAAAAGTTAGATAATTCTTTGGTTAATTTTTTGGCTATCTTAAAATTTTCGTACGTCGAAACAATTCCGAGGAATAAACGATTTCGATTTAACATTGTCGTGATGGGCGAATTTTCAATCTTGGATTTCGGCGTTGAGACATGTGCCATATGAAAATTTGGAATCTCCAAGAAAAACCGTTAGAGGGTTCTCCGAACCCTCACGTTTGAGCTTACTTTCGCCGTAACCCTCTTGGTTTATTCATAATTAAATTCCGAAAAATGTCCTGCACGCGAAAAATCATTGTCGCCATTTTTTTGTGGAGCATGCAATCTTGAATATCTTAGCAACCGTTTAAGCTAGAGAAATGAAATTTTCAGAGTAATACTTTTATCACAATGGTCAACTTTTGCAATGATGACCATTTCGCTCGATCGATTCATGTGCGAGTTATATCGATACCAATCTCCTTGGTTACGCTTAAATCGCTAATAACTTTTTTCTAAATCAAGGCATGAATGTGAAAGTCATATATAATACTACTGTTAATGTCTTTTTTTCGACAAAAGTTAAATCAAGCGAATCGAGCGATTACAGTCGAAGTTATGATCGATAAAAGGTTGCATTCGATTGAGCCATTTTTCAGACCTATTTACATAGTTACGGGATAAAAATTATAAAAAAATGTAAGGGAAGAAATGAATTATGCGTACACATAAATTATTTAGATGAGTATTGTTTCCTAACGAAGATATATCAATATGAATTTATATCATTTTGTATTAGTTCCCCATAAGAAATACACGCATCGCCCTATATACGTCACCAATATAAGAACATAGGCGAAATTTTGAAAGCGGTGATAGTAGAGAAATGAGGGATAAGGGTATGGCCATAGAATGGAGGGGTTATCTAAAGGATGCGAATTTTTCAATACAGGTGGCAGTATAGTCGAATGTACGATTCGATTTTTATAGCAAATGCGCAAATTGGCATAAAATGATAAGTGTATACGTTGGACCAATGAAATTTAGTGAATTGGTACATCATGGTATTCCTCACAATGTGCAATGGAAACATGTTTTGTATATAGTCTCACGCTCGATATATATCGAATCTACTTTTTCTTAAAATATATCGAATTGCTATAGCATATAGGATTTTACATCTAAGGACAAAGTAGACCAGGAAATATATAGTAGATACCCATAGACCAGAAATTAAACCAATAGCATTGCGGATTTTACAGTACAGATGTCAGTATGATCGAAAAATCGATTCGATTATTATAGCAAATATGTTAATTGGCATAACTTCAATAGTATTTCCGTTTGACCAATGAAATTTTGTGAATGGGTACATCTTTGTATTCCTCACAATGCCCAATGAAAATATGTTTTGCATGTAGTCTCACATTCGATATATATCGAATCTGCTTTTTCACAATTTATATCGAATAGCTATAACATATAGGATTTTACACCCACGGGCATTGTTGACCAGGAATTATATAGTAGATGACCATAGACTGGATATAAAAAATGTCATTGCGAATTTTACATTACAGATGTCAGTATAATCGAAAGATCGAATAGATTATTTTAGCAAATACGCAAATTGGCATAACTGGATTAGTAAATACGTTGGACCAATGAAAATTGGTGAATGGGTACATCTTGGTATTCCTCACATTGCCAAATGGAAATATTGTTTATGTTTAGTCTCACGTTCGATATATATCGAATCTACTTTTTCTTAAAATATATCGAATTGCTATAACATATAGGATTTTACTCCCACGGGCATTGTTGACCAGCAATTATATAGAAGATGACCATAGACTGGATATTAAAAAAATATCATTGCGGATTTTACATTACAGGTGTCAGTATAATCGAAAGATCGAATCGATTATTTTAGCAAATACGCAAATTGGCATAACTGGATTAGTAAATACGTTGGACCAATGAAAATTGGTGAATGGGTACATCTTGGTATTCCTCACATTGCCCCATGGAAATATGTTTTGCATGTAGTCTCACATTCGATACATATCGAATCTGCTTTTTCACAAATTATACCGAATAGCTATAACATTTAGGATTTTACACCCACGGGCATTGTTGACCAGCAATTATATAGAAGATGACCATATCGTGGAAATAAAATCGATATTTTTGCGGATTTTACAGTACAGATGTCAGTATAATCGAAAGATCGATTCGATAGTTATAGCAAATGCTGAAATTAGCATATTTTGATTAGTATATACTTGCACCAATGAAATTTTGTGAATGGGTACATCTTGGGATTCCTCACAATGCCCAATTGAAATATTGTTTATGTTTAGTCTCACGTTCGATATATATCGAATCTACTTTTTCTTAAAATATATCGAATTCTATAACATATAGGATTTTACATCCAAGGACATAGTTGACCGGGAAATATAGAGAAGATTTCTATTAACTGGAATTAAAATCCACGGCTTTGCGGATATTACAGTGCAGATTGCAGTTTTATCGAAAGATCGATTCCATAATTGTAGCAAATACGCGAATTGGCATAACATGATTAGTATTTACGTTGGACCAATGACACTTGGTAAATGGGTACATCTTGGAATTCCTCACAATGCCCAATTGAAATATTTTTTCTTTATAGTCTCACGTTCGATATAAATCGAATTTACTTTTTCTTAAAATATATCGAATTGCTATTACATGTAGGATTTTACATCCGAGGACATAGTTGACCAGGAATTATGTAGTAGATACCCATACACTGGAAGTTAAACCAATAGCATCGCGGATTTAACAGTACAGATGTCAGTATAATTGAAAAATCGATTTGATTATTTTAGCAAATATTTAAATTGGCATAACTTGATTATTGTATCCGTTTGACCAATGAAATTTGGTGAATGGGTACATCTTGGTCTTCCTCACAATGCCCAATGGAAATATGCTTTGCGTGTAGTCTCACGATCTATATATATTGAATATGCTTTTTCTTAAAATATATCGAATCGTTATTACATACAGGATTTTCTATCCACGTACATAGTTGACCAGGAAATTTTGGGTTGATGATCGAGGACTGGAACAGGATTGCGAATTTTCAAAACAGTATACTTGATAATTCGATACGATAATGATAGCAAATATGCCAAAGCTATTTTTTTCAAATTGGAATATCTTGAGAATAACTATTTTTTAGTACCAAAGAAATTTGGGGAATCGTTACAATTTAGTATTTTACACACTGCATTATGGACATATGTTTTGCGAGTGGTATATCTTTATATATTTATCTAACGTATCTGCGTTTCATTTTCAAGTTTCGCTTATCACAACGCTTTTGGACTTTAAGAGTTGAAAAATAACCACAAAATCATTACTGTCTTGAAATTTTAAAAACCTTATTCCAATTATGTCTCAATGCTAAACTTAGCCTATTCAAATAATGAACTATCCGTCAAATGAAATCATATTGAAAATAACAAATAATTTTAAAAATAAACAATTAAGTGTCTTACCCTATCAAAAACCGGCAGGCAAATTTTTGAATATTTTAAACACTTATGGACACAATGCTCGACAACACGTGACACAACAATGTTCCCACCCTCCTAATTACCCGCTTGAAGAATTCAAGCACCCAATCGACTCGTTACATATTTAAAGTGGGAAAGTAATTCATTGATTGGGTGATTGACACAAATTAGTAGCCCAAACTGTGATATGTGTGGGTATATGGATTATTTGACGTAAAAGTAAAAAAAAATTCATCGGGAGGAAAAATCTGAAAAGTTGAAAAAGTCGATTAGTTTTCGAGATATATCGACTTGAATTAACATGGGAGCCTTATGGGACTACGACTTTTTCGCTTTTATTTTGTACTTTTAAACGCCCGAGGAACATGATATTCAATGGACATGGACTAGATTTTTTGGTCGATTTTTTGGTGTGGTTGCCATAGCGACGAATTGATATTTAGTATTTTTTATTACTGTTTGAATGCTCTCAATGCTTTTCTTATGGGAAAACTTTAGGAATTTTTTTGACCAACTTGCAATAATCGCACGACAAATTCCTTTGCCAAAAAGTTAGATAATTCTTTGGTTAATTTTTTGGCTATCTTAAAATTTTCGTACGTCGAAACAATTCCGAGGAATAAACGATTTCGATTTAACATTGTCGTGATGGGCGAATTTTCAAACTCGGATTTCAGCCTTGAGACATGTGCCATATGAAAATTTGGAATCTCCAAGAAAAACCGTTAGAGGGTTCTCCGAACCCTCACGTTTGAGCTTACTTTCGCCGTAACCCTCTTGGTTAATTCATAATTAAATTCCGAAAAATGTCCTGCACGCGAAAAATCATTGTCGCCATTTTTTTGTGGAGCATGCAATCTTGAATATCTTAGCAACCGTTTAAGCTAGAGAAATGAAATTTTCAGAGTAATACTTTTATCACAATGGTCAACTTTTGCAATGATGACCATTTCGCTCGATCGATTCATGTGCGAGTTATATCGATACCAATCTCCTTGGTTACGCTTAAATCGCTAATAACTTTTTTCTTAATCCAGGCATGAATGTGAAAGTCATATATAATACTACTGTTAATGTCTTTTCTTCGACAAAAGTTACAACAACCGAATCGAGCGATTAAAGTCGAAGTTATGATCGATAAAAGGTTGCATTCGATTGAGCCATTTTTCAGACCTATTTACATAGTTACGGGGAAAAAAATTATAAAAAAATATAAGGGAAGAAATGAATTATGCGTACACATTAATTATTTAGATGAGTATTGCTTCCTAACGAAGATATATCAATATGAATTTATATCTTTTTGTATTAGGTCCCCATAAGAAATACACGCATCGCCCTATATACGTCACCAATATAAGAACATAGGCGAAATTTTGAAAGCGGGGATAGTAGAGAAGAGAGGGATAACGGTATGGCCATAGAATGGAGGGGTTATCAATAGGATGCGAATTTTTCAATACAGGTGGCAGTATAGTCGAATGTACGATTCGATTTTTATAGCAAATACGCAAATTGGCATCAAATGATAAGTGTATACGTTGGACCAATGAAATTTAGTGAATTGGTACATCATGGTATTCCTCACAATGTGCAATGGAAACATGTTTTGTATATAGTCTCACGCTCGATATATATCGAATCTACTTTTTCTTAAAATATATCGAATTGCTATAGCATATAGGATTTTACATCTAAGGACATAGTAGACCAGGAAATATATAGTAGATACCCATAGACCAGAAATTAAACCAAAAACATTGCGAATTTTTAAGTACAGATGTCAGTATGATCGAAAAGTCGATTCCATTATTATAGCAAATACGTTAATTGGCATAACTTCAATTGTGTTTCCGTTGGACCAATGAAATTTGGTGAATGGGTACATCTTTGTATTCCTCACCATGCCCAATGGAAATTTGATTTGTATGTAGTCTCACGCTCGATATATATCGAATATAATTTTTATTAAAATATATCGAATTGCTATAACACATAGGATTTTACATCCAAGGACATATTTGACCAGGAATTATATAGTAGATACCCATAGACTGTAAGTTAAACCAAAAGCAATGCGGATTTTAAAGTACAGATGTCAGTATGATCGAAGAATCGATTCGATTATTCTAGCAAATACGTTAATTGGCATAACTTCAATAGTGTTTCCGTTTGACCAATGAAATATGTTGAATGGGTACATCTTTTTATCCCTCACAATGTCCAATGAAAATATGTTTTGCATGCAGTCTCACATTCGATATATATCGAATCTGCTTTTTCACAATTTATATCGAATAGCTATAACATATAGGATTTTACACCCATGGGCATTCTTGACCAGGAATTATATAGTAGATGACCATAGACTGGATATTAAAAAAATGTCATTGCGGATTTTACATTACAGATGTCAGTATAATCGAAAGATCGAATCGATTATTGTAGCAAATACGCAAATTGGCATAACTGGATTAGTATATTTGTTGGACCAATGAAAATTGGTGAATGGGTACATCTTGGTATTCCTCACATTGCCCAATGGAAATATATTTTGCATGTAGTCTCACATTCGATACATATCGAATCTGCTTTTTCACAAATTATATCGAATAGCTATGACATTTAGGATTTTACACCCATGGGCATTCTTGACCAGGAATTATATAGTAGATGACCATAGACTGGATATAAAAAAATGTCATCGCGGATTTTACATTACAGATGTCAGTATAATCGAAAGATCGAATCGATTATTGTAGCAAATACGCAAATTGGCATAACTGGATTAGTATATACGTTGGACCAATGAAAATTGGTGAATGGGTACATCTTGGTATTCCTCACATTGCCCAATGGAAATATGTTTTGCATGTAGTCTCACATTCGATACATATCGAATCTGCTTTTTCACAAATTATATCGAATAGCTATAACATTTAGGATTTTACACCCACGGGCATTGTTGACCAGCAATTATATAGAAGATGACCATAGCGTGGAAATAAAATCAATATCGTTGCGGTTTTTACTGTGCAGATGTCAGTATAATCGAAAGATCGATTCGATAGTTATAGCAAATGCTGAAATTATCATATTTTGATTAGTATATACGTTGCACCAATGACATTTTGTGAATGGGTACATCTTGGGATTCCTCACAATGCCCAATTGAAATATTGTCTATGTTTAGTCTCACGTTCGATATATATCGAATCTACTTTTTCTTAAAATATGTCGAATTTCTATAACATATAGGATTTTACATCCAAGGACATAGTTGACCAGGAAATATAGAGAAGATTTCTATTAACTGGAATTAAAATCTACGGCATTGCGGATATTACAGTGCAGATAGCAGTTTTATCGAAAGATCGATTCGATAATTGTAGCAAATACGCGAATTGGCATAACATGATTAGTATTTACGTTGGACCAATGAAATTTGGTGAATGGGTACATCTTGGTCTTCCTCACAATGCCCAATGGAAATATGCTTTGCGTGTAGTCTCACGATCTATATATATTGAATATGCTTTTTCTTAAAATATATCGAATCGTTATTACATACAGGATTTTCTATCCATGTACATAGTTGACCAGGAATACTCGACAACACGTGACACAACAACGTTCGCACCCCCCTAATTACCCGCTTGAAGAATTCAAGCACCCAATCGACTCGTTCTAATTAAGTCTAATAGAAATAGAGAGCCGCTAATGCATATAAGTAAGTGATGGCGACAATCAGGAATAAAACAGGCCTCGAGTTTTCCATAGAGTGGATACTTTTCCGGGAGCAAAAGTCAAGATCTCGAAGTAAATATTGCGCTTACGCATGCTATTATCTTTAGCCACATAAGTCATTGATGGACAAATTATTTTCGCAAAAAAATTAAATCTGCGACCGATGAAAGTGATGGAAAGAGCGAAGGAATCGCTAGAAGAACAGCAAATGAATAAGTGGTATCCTCACAAAAAAAACACTCGCATATTGAAACACACGAGGAAAATTCCACCCTAGGCGCCACAGTTTTTTATCGAGGTAATGCGCAGTGCAGCCCTATTACCTTGTCATCGTAAGTCTCACTCAGCACAGCAATCAAATCAATCTCGATCAAGGGAAAAAATCGACAACGTAAGGCTGCCATACATTGAGCTGCTTGGTCAAATGAACCGGCATATCTTTAAATTTCAAGGGAAAAGATAAATTGAAATTTTATTTACTGTAGAGCCCATATTGTTTTCAGTCATATTTAAATTTTAGGTCTCTCTTATTAATAACTCGATACCAATAAGAACAAATTTTCTTCTAATTCTGCGATTAATTTGAAAAATATCACACTTTTTATGAACTCAAAGCTGGAGAAAGATTTCCATCGAATACGTTTAAGGTATTGTATGCTTGCCAGTAAAAGAAGCAATCTTACCCAAAAAATATTCAACAATTTTATTCGATAACAGAGAAAATAATACGCTGCTATAGCAAAAAACATGAAACAATATTAGCATTGTGATCAAGAAATTCAATGATTGGAAAATTCGTGTACAAAAGGCTGGAAAGAGACGGTTACGAAAAATAATAATTTAAGTCAATTAGGTGGTAAATCTAAATCCCATCATATTACTATAAATACCAATATTATCAACACAAGCATTATGAAAGGATATATGGCAGAGTATGATAGATGGCTGACTATGAGTAAAGGAGAGTGATAAAGGAAAGACAACAAAGCAACATGGACTAATGCATATGTAACTTTCATCTGAAATTTAAGAATTTTATTTATCACTTAATGAATTAAAGAGCAATTTCAGTCTAAGATGAAAGGAACAATTCTAAAATAATAACGAATAATCATCAAGCCATCTTATCAATCGACAGTTGGCTCACAAAACGAATCAATTGCATACTGTTCACTATCGATCGGCCGAGAATATTATGCAACCAGCTACTGGCCAAGAGCACCTTGGGTAAGATGTTATACGCTCGTTGAAATTCCGGTCTGGGAAAATATCAAGCGATCAATCGGAGTCACAAACGGAATGAGCAACGGACATTCCTTCACATATTCGAGATTATCGCTAGCCAGTAGTTTACGTATATACACGTCGACGACGTGTTTCGTGTTGAGATCATTCATCGACTGTAAGATAGCGAGTCTTGCACGAGCCAGAGGGACCCCTCAGGGTTTTAAGCACACTGACACGTTTTTTAACGACGACAACAAACGGAATGCCACGCCTCCGCAGCGCTTTGGAGTAAGGAGTAAGTCAACTGTTCAACTGCGTGAGGTATTTAATCAAAATGGACTTATATTTAGTGGCTCATTTACTTTTAGAAATTTTTGCCACTCCGTTAAATCCACTAGCTATTTTCGCACATATAATAATATTCGGCAGAATATTTTTTCCAATATTCGAAGCGGTAACTATTTTCATTCCAGTCAACGTTGCACTTAATGCTTACGAAAATATTTCACTGTCGGTGTTCCTTTTGAATTTTTTAATTTTTTAATTTTCACACGGACCAGACATTCTGCCTCATGATTGATTAACATATCAATTAACCTTTGTTGTTTTAATGCGTGAAACGAAATAATATAAAGTTTTTCAAGTTCCCTACAAGCAATATTTTACTTATAGTTATAGTTATAAACCTCTGATACGGTTAAAGGCATATTTTGAAGAAAACCTTTCTCAACCATAAACTTAGATTTAAAATCTTCACCAGAAAATCATGAATGTATTCTCATTTATTTCTTTCAAATCATTAGCCATACCTACATAAATGTAAAACGCATTTGAATTTACAGAAAATAGTTTACATTATGCAATTGTGACTAATGTGTGCTTGGTGCAGAACGTGAAACCTGAAAGAGGACGTAATTTTAAAGCATTACTTTGTGCCTACGAAAGATTCTTCAAAAAGTATGAAGATTAAGACTCTCACGAAGAACTATCTTACTATGAAAATTTAGGCATGAGAAATGTAAAAATATTCTTGACATATTTTTAGTCAAATTCCATTACTTGCTCAGAGTAAAATGCCGTACCTTAAATGAAAGTGCAACGAAAATATTCTAACTATACGCATCTGGTGGATAAGGAGTCAATAAGCAACCAGTTTCCTTGCTTAACTGGTTTTGTTTTAACCCAATTCGGAGCTAGTAAAGGGAGAAAGGTTACCTACCCGCTTCCAGTGAAAATACCATTCCGTACGCACCTAGTGAAAATTGCGAATCTATGCTTTGGAATGACCACATGGCGTAGGGTCTCGGGAATGTCATACGGCGAGGTGAAGTCTCCACTGCTACAGAGTCAACCGACGACCTCGATGAAATTAAATATTACGCAAGTTTATGGTCAGTCGCAGTGCCCACCGAAGAAAGTGTGCTAACCAGCCAAGTACTCACAGAAGTTTCCCTCAACTGCGCGGCAAGAAACACTACGTGATCCTTCACACCTAACCGTATGGGTGCTTATAAAAGACTACTACTCGAAACTTTACCGACCGATATATAAATGAAGAACTATCAATATATTATGCGAAATGCAGACGTAGGTCGCTATCTTAATGGGTGCCTCATGCTTAGAAAATCATGTCAGATACACAGAAAAATCATTACATACCCAAGAATATCCAAAAAAAATACATACAGCACAAAATTTACTAAAATTGATAACAATTACCAGAAAATGTGTACGTATAACAAAGAACCGAGTAACCAATAATACAAACAAGAGTCCTAGGAGTCTCACGCGTGGAATGGAGTTTAGAAAAGGTTGTCTGAGTAACTTCCCCTTTCGAGAAAAGACAAGAAGATTAATAGAAACGCCATTTCAACGATAGCCTGCTCTGGACGAAAGGCTCAACAAGAACCACAGTTTAACGTCCCATTCGACGGACTAATGCTGTAATTGCCGTATCCATGGTCCTGGTCTTCACTCAGATCAAGTTTTTTCCCAAAATAATTTCTTTTTTTCTACACCTTATGTTATTATCTACTGAGGTATGAATATTTTTAAACGCTCTTTTAAAAATTTTATTTAACTGACAAACCTGCTCTTATTCTGCATTTACGCGGCCCTTTATCCAAGATTTGGCCGCCACAGTCGCCAAATTGCTGGATTGAATTAGGCATATATATAACAGGAAATACATTTTGCCATCAGAGAATATACATTTACAATCGTTATTGGACATCTATCTTTCTCTCTATGAAAACATGTTCCCTCCTTGTTTACAAAATAAACCTCCACATAATTTCAAGTTCATACGAAACCTACTAAAATTTCAAGTTATTGGCTACCTGAGAAAAAAAAATAACTACCCCCTCAAGATTTCCAGATTTTTGTTCGAGTAAAACCGCGTAAATTGTGGCATGTATTGATACGCAATTTAAGGTGAGTGAAAGTAGTTTTTCATCGTATTACACGCAGCAAGTTAAACGAAAAACAATTTTACTTTGATTTTTTAAACTGGATTACCCCGAGGGGGCAGTTCAACACTCTCCTGTAACAACCACGGTACACAACGGTCTCCCGCTTACATCATGAATTCTGGTCATGAAGTAAAAAAAATTACTCACTTTGACACCGCGTTGAGTGAATTCATTGGCGCAGATTCCTTACAAATCTCCAACGTGGTTTGGTCCAGATATTGCGGATGCCGATAGTAAGCGAGTTGATCATACGAATCCACGCAACATACCGAACGATAAACGGCATCATAAACGGGAGCAATTACAGCAGCTTTTAATGAGGAGCCTTAGGTCATAACGCCATGCGTAGAGCAACGTGAATCTAAACTTGAAACTCGAGATGGGCTTACAGGCACGTAGCAAGTAATAACAAGGAGCGGTAACCATGGAATACTAACTATCGCATTAAGGTGCTTGATCGCCCACGTTTGTAAGCGGAGTCTTAAGGGGCCAAAATAATAGGGTGATCTAAAGGCAGCTCAAACGAAATGATTCAAATATTTTCAAGATGATAAAATCCATGTTTAATAGAAAGAATGCCTATGTTATATACATAAAAATGGTAGGTTAGGGTTGACTAATAATAATATGCTTCCTATTGAAGTCTTTCCAAGCTTACGAATAATCAACCCGGCATAAATACATACATTAACAGTGGCGGATCTTTGGGGGGGTGGGTGCTAAAGGGTCTATAACCCCCCCCTTGGATATCAAATTTACACTAGATAGAATAGTAATTCCCCCCCCCCCCCCCCCCACCTTGACCCCACCCTGGATTTACCACTGCCACGTAGTGAATAAACTTATAATAATCTTCATGCAGGCAAATAAAATAGCCTGCTAGTAATATATAAGAGCAGGAATACAAAGATAATTAACGTTCCCAGAAAATCTATTGGTATACTCGAGAAATTACACAATATGATTTCATATCTAAATTCATCTCTCCTCACCTGATCATCCCTTCGGATGCTAGCGAATTATATCATGTTTTTTAAGGTAATGCTACCAAAATATAATAGCAATTACTCAATCGGCCTGTCGTCGACAGCCAAAACTAAACCAACACCGGACGAAACTAAAAAGTATTTGCACATGCCGACAAACTGCGACAAAACGGAAGAAACCAATTAAAATCACGGCCTATAAAAAACACGCATTCAAGCAAATAGTATTTACATGCTCTCAATAACTATATTCATCCAACGATTCAAAGTTATTTAGAGGCTCATTTCGGTACTTTAACGATAGTGGAGTGGAGTTGAGGTCGACGGCTATTATAGCAGGGAAGGTATTTCCTTACCTTTTCCTGATTCTCACGATGGCACTCATTGGAACTTTTTTTATTTTCACTCAATCATTTGGCGTCCTAACGGTCAGCAAAAAATACTACTTAGGTTCATAAAACCATAAAGAAAATTATGTAATTTTCTCCCCAACCCTGACATTCAGCAGGATTACTGAAGGGAAAGTTTGGCAATCGGGTTGAATCAACTTCTTCTCCACATAAACAGGTTTCGCAAAGAATTTGGCGGATGGAAAATAAAAATAACTTCTTACTCATCTGACGTATTTTGGTGAAATTTTGGTTTTTTGCTGTCGAAGTCTACTCTTTTCGCACGAGACATTTCCGCCATGTGGCTGACCCTGACATCTAAAATGGCAAGTGCACAAATAGGTCAGCATTTATGCTAGATATGTAAACTTAGTTTCAGCTTTGACTTGATTAACTGAAAGAGGATCGGGTTGGTGTGGCGGATAGAGTGCCGGCTTCCCACCCCGTGTGCTCGGGTTCAAATCCCGGCAGTGGTAGAGAATTTTCAGAGACTGCCCGATCCATTCTTTGAATGCAGTGTGGAGGACATTTCAAGGACAACACTCCGTCTGTCGGATGGGACGTTAAGCCGTGGTCCCCTTTGCGCCTTTCGTTAAGAGCAGGCTCATGCCGACGCCGGGTTTCTCTCCACCCTTCGTCACCTACCCTTCCATTATGACGCAAATGATCTCAGGTATCGGGTTGGGGTGGTGGCTAGACGTTAAGCCGTGGTCCCCTTGGCGCCTTTCGTCAAGAGCAGGCTCATGCCGACGCCGGGTTTCTCTCCACCCTTCGTCACCTACCCTTCCATTATGACGCAAATGATCTCAGGTATCGGGTTGGGGTGGTGGCTAGACGTTAAGCCGTGGTCCCCTTGGCGCCTTTCGTCAAGAGCAGGCTCATGCCGACGCCGGGTTTCTCTCCACCCTTCGTCACCTACCCTTCCATTATGACGCAAATGATCTCAGGTATCGGGTTGGGGTGGTGGCTAGACGTTAAGCCGTGGTCCCCTTGGCGCCTTTCGTCAAGAGCAGGCTCATGCCGACGCCGGGTTTCTCTCCACCCTTCCATTATGACGCAAATGACCTCAGGTATCGGGTTGGTGTGGTGGCTAGAGTGTTGGCTTCCCACCCCGTGGGCTCGGGTTCAAATCCCGGCGGTGGCAGAGAATTTTCAGAGACTGCCCGATCCCTGATTGAATGTTGTGTGGAGAACATTTCAAGCGCAACACTCCGTCCGTCGGATGGGACGTAAAGCCGTGGTCCCATTAGCGCCTTTCGCTCAGAGCAGGCTAATGCCTACGCCAAGTTTCTCTCCACCATTTCTTACCTACCCTTCCATCATGGCGCAAATGACCTAAGCTATCGGTCGCTTCCTCCAAAATACCATACGATGCAAATGACCTGAACTGTCGGTCGCCTTCTGCAATTACATACTCCTACTGATGTATACTCCTCCATACTATACTTGATTTTATGAATATTGAGTTTGGTAATTGAAAATGTAAAACCTCGCAGTGTGAGATAAAAAAGTTATGAAATAAAAGAAATATAGGAACATATTTAATTCCTCACATCTAATTAGGCAAGATAAGAAGAAAAGTAAGCTGGTAGCCAGCTCTAAGCAAAGCATTTCCATTGTCTCGTATTCATTGAATCTAATTTTTCCCCATCAGCAAAATTTGGAGCATCAGTAATTGAAATTATTACGGAGAATGACTATCATCATGTACATTGGTTGCGTCTCTCAAGTACCATCCAACTAACCATCAGAGGCAGTAATAATTCCTATCTTCTAGAACAAAAGGACAGTCCCTGTTGTAATGATTGGTCAGACTGTTTCCTTAGTAATGGTCCTGGATTTAAAGAACATGTGTCGTGCAACAAACTTTTCACCGTTCGAATTCATAAAATATTCCAAATTCCTACCTCAGCTGCCACGACGCATTAAAACCTGTTCATTCCAGCAAGTATATTGGTTATGCCAAAGTCATTTCGATTTGAATTCAATAATTAACTGTATTACACGAATGCGAATTCATCCAGGGTATAATGAATTAATTATCAAGATGTCTATGAAAAATAGCATTCATTGTATCGATGCTTATTCGTCATTTATACAGCTCACCTCGAAACTTGACCTTGTTCCAACGTCTCTAGATCATGGTAAATAATTACAGTAAGCCTACATAATTACCACGTAATTCAAGCCCATTAATACCGCGGAAATTGATATCAAGGCCGCGAATCGTGTCAGGACACTGTGATGTAAGGACGTGACCAGCAAAACGTTTTCCTCGTGCGCTGAGGAGGAAATATTCTGGAATGACGTGGGTTACCTTGATGGAGGAGTTGACCGTAACGGAAAACGTATTAACAAAGAAATATTCATATCGTTTATACCTAGACTTCCCAAATTCTTTTGTTACAAAAATTATTATTAGCTTTATTGCAAAAATATGACCAATGTGCAGGTATTTAGTTTTTATAATCATAAAATGAAAGATATTTTCTCTTTTATGACCGCCTTTTTCCTACAAGGCAGTATTTATCACTTTTACTCTTTCTCTCTATGCATAAAAATCTATTTATTGCAACAAGCATATTTGTTATGCCGAAGTCGTTTCAATTTGAATTCAATAATTAACGCTAGTAGACGAATGAGAATTCATTTAGGGTATAATGAATTAATTGAAATGAATGTTAAATTTGATGTGTTCTGATTCATCTGCCCTACAATGGGTAAAATCTATTTGGAACTACGGACGTGATTAGGATGTATCTGGGAGTTAGAAATGATTATAGTTCATTGTTGTTTGCACTCTTTTGAGAAGTCCTTCAGCCATCGAACGGATCTTTCCGAACATGTAGTGAACTAAAACTCATTAGAGTTGAGTAACTCATGAAAAGTGAACGGATACTTTCGCACCCGAGATCTTCTAAACAAAAAGAGAATTGAGTTTTTTTCTCTCTTGACCGATATTTATTTAATATTTAATCAGCATCTTGGAGTGAAGGTCTTGAGATATCACAACATTCACTCCAAGGCGGTGATTAAATACTAGAAAAAAGAATGACCGAATGGGATAGCTTCTTTTTTCGTCACAACTTATCTTTCCCACGCAAGCGCCGAATTCCTTTAGGAATTGTGGTTTCGGGACTGAGTGAACGACTCCGTTTTACGCAATGGAATATTGATAACTTCCTCCCGTCAAAAATTCCTTCGACAGTCCAATTCCATCTGACTTCATATTAGAACCCTTCTGCATTGCATGATAAATATTTATATTTCAGTCTCCTGCCTAACTCTGAGGAAGGTGGATGTATACCACCGAAAATTTAGTTCTGTGAGTGTTTTTTTATCTTTTTGTGTCCTGTGCTTCTGCCCGACCTGGGATATTATTATGTTAGTCTATTTCAAGAAATGTATGCGTGCACACTATGATGGGACAAATAAATGTAATACCTAAATAGGCGCCAACAGTTTCACCTCCTTAGTGACAAATGACATAAGAACCTGATATCATCGAACAAACATGGAACGAATCATCACCATAATATTTATCTGCATCAACACTTTACTAAACTCCAAAAAATTAGTAATCCAAGTCTGTAGTCACTGCGATATTGTAAAAAAAATTAGACTCCACCTAACCTGTGAAAAGTTTCGAGCAAGAGAAATATTAGTGATGCATCTCCTAGACCGGAAAAGCGATATCTTCATAAAACTCATCCAATCTACATTGGCCACGTAGATGGTGTGCACTTAGTGGGGGGCAATTCCATTCGGAAAGTACCCAAAATCCGTAGTTTATTCATAATTTATAAGTGTTTAGCAAAATTTAAGTATATAATCTCTTGAAAGTAGATAATTCAGAAATCATTCCAACCTAAAATTACGTATGGCCCTTATAAATTCCACTTTTCTCTCCCAAACTCTTCCACATGCACACATTCTAGTTCGTTAGCAATGGAAAAACATTTCAAACTTCAAGATATTTCCTTAATTCATTTCCGTAGTTCCAAATGCATATTATTTCTAGGAGCAGCAATTGTTGTAAACAATCCAAACAATTATATATCAAGTTTTCACACCAGTTAATGGGTTGTTCTTTTATAGGAAGATCAATTTGAGAGGATTAATTAAAAAATCATGCGTCAACGATTACCCTTGCTCTCGCTGCTAAATTTAGAGCATCAGTGGATTCATACCAGTGAATTATATATCATTAACCGGGACAAAATAAATCAACACGATATTAAAAGCACTGAAACTCAATTATGGAACCAGATAAAAAGCAATTTTGAAATTTACAGGCAAACCTGTTCAAGATTTTAACTTTCCACTGTTTACCACCCACATCAAGAAAACACGCCCGGACAACCCAACTGTTCGCGCCAGATGAGGGTCTTTTTTGGGCTGAGTCAAATCACTTTCCCACCTCGATCACGCAATTCGAGCCCGAGGTTAGAAATGGCAAAAAAAATCTGGAATACAAACGAACGCGCGCGCCAAATATTTTAAGTGACCTGTATGCATCAAAAAACTCTTTGGACTCTCCCAAGATAATAATGCAGTGTTAATTATTACGTTCAAATTTCATCAAACAAGTAAACTAGAATTCTACAGAAACTCAAACTAAAGAATCACCAATGAGTTTCAACGACGAACAAAAACATTTAAAAATACAGATTTCAGAAAGATGATGGCAATATTACGATTAAATATTCATTTTATCAGATTATTTCCACTTGCACAAAATTTTTTCATTTTATTTCAAAATCTACTCATGCACAAAATACATTAATGCATATATTGTAGTACATACAACGGCAAATACTAATTAAATATCAAAAATAGATACAGATACAACATCAAGGGAATTAAGTTCTAAAATAAAAAATTTAGATTCCATAATTATGCACCAAGGAAATAATGAATATGACAAAAATAAAATAAATAACATAAGAAAAATATTTCATGTGAATTTAAGATAGTTCTTTATTCATCGCTTAAACTGCTTAGCCTTCGTTGCAAAAAATATCAATTTGAGAAGGAAGTTTATTTTTTTCTCAAATTCCTCATAATTCTGGCTATAAGACTATTGTACATATAATTTTGTCTATAAAATACTGTGTGGAATAAATACTTGTTTCTGGTAGTAACTTATTACACACAACCATATATTTATTGAATCAGGCGATTAAAAGTGACGATGAATGTAAAATCAACAGGTATCCAACTTGTGGAATAAATTATCCATGTGGAATAAATTATCCATGTGGAATAAATTATCCCTTTAGGAAAAATAAACTATGAATTGATAAAGCGCTAGTTTCTGCGAAACGGTGACAGTGTGCGTAGTTAGTATTATAAAGTCTGGGTGTGTGATAGATTGTTTTCGTTTCCTTAAATAGGAGATAAAAATGGTTGCGTTTATAAAGCTTGAACTAAGACAACGAAGTCAAAACTAGCACTGCATTTTTCTTATAGAACCCAAACCACACAGTCAAAATACATCCAAAATTAATCGAACTTGCATTCACTTGCAATTATCCAATCACAAGTTCATTCACTTCGAAGCACTTATATGAGTAAATTTAAATCTGGAAGCGTTGCATTATGGCTAGACTTTTAGAGCCTCCAAGCAACGTTTTGATGACATCCTATTCAGCCACTGAACGGCGTCAATCCCCAGGTTAGAGGAGGTAAAAATAAATCATTATTTGATTGTTTATCAATGTTATTCCTAAATACAATTACGGAGAATAGCAAATATATTTTCTTAACGATGAAACTATGCAAAAAGGGATCCTGTTGGTGTGGTGGCTTGAGTGTTGGCTTCCCACCCCGTGGGCTCGGGTTCAAATCCCGGCGGTGGCAGAGAATTTTCGGAGACTGCCCGATCCCTGCTTGAATCTTGTGTAGAGGACATTTCAAGCGCAACCCTCGGTCTGTCGGATGAGACGTTAACCCATAGTCCCCTAGGCGCCTTTCGTTAAGAGCAGGCTAATGTTGGAGCCGGGTTTCCCTCCACCCTTCCCTCATGGCGCAAATGACCCTAACTGTCGGTCGCCTCTCCAAATACCGTACCAACATTTAAAAAGTGTATCTGCGATAATAACATAAAATAATTTCACTCACGTAAATGCTATGAATTAATTGATGAGAGGGCCCATTTCCAAGGACCACACAAGCTTTGCTAGATACAACGCAGGGACATCAACAGAAGGGTAATGTTCTAGACAAAGGAAAGACGCTAAAACTAATTCCACAATTTTTAACTAGCCAATAATGATGTCAAAAGTTTAGTCATTGAAATGTCATAGAAAAAATATCTTTCGGTTTCAGTTTCGAAATTATGTATACCCAAGCAACAGAATGCATCGGCAGCTATAGATAAGCCTAAGATAAAATCTACCAGGGGTTAATGAATCAAATATTAAGATCATTTTCAATAAAAAGAGTCAATTTCATCCAAGCACATTTACAATCAACTTTATGAATAACATTTCATTTTCTCCAAGAAAAAAATATATGAACAGCTTTCGATGCTATGGATTCAGAGGATGATGAATTCAACAAAATCTTGCACAACGAGTTGATAAATTCAACCGTTTCCGTGCATCAACCATCCATAAAATATTTTTTTTAAATAACGATTACCTGTATACCTCATTGGCGAGAGTTCATTACGAGTTA
Source organism: Ischnura elegans (assembly GCF_921293095.1). Classification (NCBI taxonomy): domain Eukaryota; kingdom Metazoa; phylum Arthropoda; class Insecta; order Odonata; family Coenagrionidae; genus Ischnura; species Ischnura elegans. The sequence goes on along the minus strand of NC_060249.1, from coordinate 62,966,344 downwards.
TTGCAAACTTTCCCAATGAAAATATAGGAAATATAACGTAGATGCTCCAGAAAACATTTATTTCCTTTTAGATTCTTTGATACACGCTCAATATCAATAGGGAAAAAAACAAAAAAGCGATATGAGTCTTCTGGGAAATTTCACTTGAAATGAAGGAAATAGTGTCAGGTAATTTCCGTGAATGATCGAATGCCATTTGTTTACTTTTATTTATCATTAGGAAAGGAACAAACCGAAATCTTTGCGCTTGAATGGTTGTTATCCTTACACGGGAGCACGTAACTTCAACTAACCATTAATTAAAATTTAAAGCATGGAAGGCTATTTCAACCTCTCAAAGCACCATAATAGCAGTGTATTTCTCCAAAAACTCCAAAACAAAGATTTGATATAGCACTACCAATTTTAGGACTAGTGCGTACGGCTATTCTTCACACAATCCAAAAATGTGAATCACTTATAGGGCAACAAAACAATCGCTATACGCCGCACTACTTAAACCTGAGACCTGAGGCCGACATGATACCAGCGGTAACCTACGATTCGTTATGACATAATATTACGACGTTACGCTATAAAAGCGATCTTTCATATGTGCTTTCTTACAGGACGTGTTGATCAAATTCTCCACATTTGACGCGACCCTTAGTCAACACGATATGTTTACGTAAACTTTTTCATGACTGTGGGTCACGTATCCCAATTGGAAGTTTACCCTGCAAGCCCCCTTAAGGCGGTGTTTCTTGTCCCTACGAAATTGGAAAAGACTAGTATTTTACGAGTTGTATTAATCAATAAATAATTTATATGCTAAATTTAAAAAGTACACCTACTCCCCAAAAGCATTTTCACAGCGAAAAGCCTTGAAATTGTTAATAGCAGATAATTTGAGAGCGGCGTGAATCGTTTTGAGGCCTGTATAAGGTTCAATGGTTGAGAACCCTTGCTTCACTTGTATCTGTTCGACGTTGCCACTTGCCGGCCCTTAGGGCAAATTAATGATATTCACCGTACTTTCGGGCCACCTGAAATTTGTTTGGTAGTAGGTTTAAAAGACCGGCATAATTTCGCGACGGAATACCTTTTTAACATTTGCGAAATCGTCCAGAAATTCTCGGCGTCAATTGAATAGATCATTTTCAACATTTTCCTGTCTCTCAAATTTCAAAATTTTTCCTCCGTATTATGACGGACGTTCAATACCTGAGACTAAATTAGATGTTCACAACGGCCTATTCAACTACCCTTATAGTTTGAAAATGATAGCTTAGGTTTTACAGAAGTGTTACGTCACGAATAATGGAAAAATTTTCAGGTTGACCGGGAACAATGCATCCTTTTCGGCCTTGGTGGCGGCGGGGATAAGTCCTCGCCTACCATACCGAAGGTCTCCGGTTCGAGTCCCGCCTGGTTAGCATCCCCTTTCAGGACTTGGGTGTGTGTGATCGTCTTTTGTTGGTTGTTTAAACCCCCGTTGTAGAGGCCACATTACGCTGTTTTCGGGGGTAATTGAGATAAATAAATAAATAAAAATCCTTTTAACAAGAGGATACTCAACGCCTTATGACACGCCAAAACAAAATCCTTGAAGCGCGAGAAGAGACCCAGGAAAAGGAATTGCCCCCCCCTACCCTACATGTGAGAAATCCCAACTTAACTTTGACTAATTTGTGAGCCTAGGGTGAGCTCGACCCTCACCTATCCAAATAAACCTTCGCGTTGCATCACTAAGTGAATGCATACTCACCGCATGGTCCGTAACACGCTAGGAACGCCGACAGGACCCCCAGGATCGAATGGACCCTCCACGTGGTGTAAACAGCGGCGTAGGCAGACGCGCCAGGGTGGTACCCTCTTCGACTGCGGCCGCTATCGGACCACGAGACTTCGCGCGGAACGCACATGGTCTCTCGGTGTTTCTATTGAAGTCGCTGGAGACCGACTCTTCGAAGGGGTCACGGGGTCTTCTGAGGTGACTAGGCTGAGACTGCAAGTGCTAAACACACGCCTCGGGATGTCGACGTTGGCCCTTCGGTCGAGATAGCTGCAAATGGAAGGTAGAGAGCAGCGTGTATCATGACCGCCTCCTGCGTGCTGCCAGTGACCCCCATTCGCGTCTATCCATGACTGAACTGCGAGCGACGTCGAAAGTCACAGGCAGGCGACGTCGCGGGGGGGAAGGGGGAAAGAGGGGTTGGCACGAGGCAGGAGGAGGAGGGGAGCGGGAGTGCTTCATCCGCTTGCTCGCTGAAGAGTTGATAATAGATCTATGCGCCGAATGCAGTTGCACACATAGAGCCGGTTTTATAATCCTTGGTTGGCGCTAACCACAATAACATACAGCCTGCCACTAGGCGGTGGCCGATGGTTCTGGTTAGCTTGAAGTCTGATTTATTCCAGAAGCTGCCGAGTGCATCAAGGGGAATGCGTAGAGGAGGCCTAATTCCACCCCATACATTACATGGCTGATTTCTTTTGCCACTTCGGTCGCATTTAAATCGGTTTTCAAAAATGTCCGCGGTGCGGTGATGAGTGCAATTTGACCAACTTTCTTTCAATATTTTGCTGTAAAAAGTTTGCAATTTAGTATTGAAAAGTTATGAATTTGATAGATCACATCATCATGTATACAAATTTCGGTTAACATCCCTAATCATACCTTATTTCCCGGTGAAACTGGGATCACTTTGTCCGTCAGCGACGCGAGTGGCGACTTTTGTAAACCCATTTAAATGCGCCGTGGTAGACAACGCATTAAGAGGCCGCCTTGAGGATCATCTTTTGTAATATTCGTGTGCATTATCATCAGTCGAGTTAACCCATTTCCTCCCAGAACAATGTATGCCTGCGATTTTGAAGATATATAGGCGTTTCGCTCCTGTGGTCGTCTTAAGTTATCCGGTAAAAATATTTTGGTGGTGCATTCATCAGACGTTATTCTTGAAATCGGATCTTTTGCAGAAGATAACCAGAACTTTCAGCCACCGCCAGGTAAATTTGAGGGCTAATTATAAAACCAAGCCATAAGCGGCGGTTGGACGTATGTTTTAAGGCGTTCGGCGGTGCCCCTGCGTTTACGCCGATGATGTACACGGGCGGCGCAGGATCTTGTGTATAAATAAACTAGAGCGATTCACGGCTTTTGAGTATGAGACCAAGATTTAGATAGCGAAATCCGAAATCATTGGATAGGTCAGTTTGGGTGGTAATTTCACGATGTTCACTTGTGTTAGATATTTCAGTTGCATTACATTTGTCACGAGGACAATGTATCAATATTTTAATAAAATATATTCAAAAGTATTCCATTTCCCAACGTTTTTCTTTTTCCATGGTAATGATGAAGTACGACATATCAATTTTAGCCTCATCTTTCGGTTTGATACCCCGCAGCCATTATGAGGGCTAATGTATATACAGGGACGCCGACTTATGAAAAATATTGGGGGGCCCAAACCGGGGAACATACCCCGGGAAATTTTATAAGTAGTGAGTTTTAAGTTTTTTAAGCATTTAAGAAGAGTCATATAATAAACATTAGAGCCCTGATAATTCGAATATCGATATCTGGACACTCCGGGGAAAATCGGCAAGCCTGACACATTTTTTCCTCTCACCCATAATGAATTTTTGAGGGGGCTCGGGCCCCCTCAGGCCCCATGGAGTCGGCGCCACTGTGTATATATTTATTTTGAGGGCGCGACCCAGAAGACCTAAACTATGACAGTAGCATTCCTATTTGTTTTTCTTATATCATATTTTTTGTAGCATTAGCCGGCGCTCCGACGCGCATTGGTCAATGGCGATAAGGAATTGGAGTTTCAAATCAAGAATATATTCAGGTTTAGGTTTCCGCGTGCGCCCTTATGGAAATATATTAATCGGACTCTTTATGAGATTCTGTCTCAATAGTAGCAATATTTCGCTAGCCCTTATGCTAACATATCGTACACACAACGGCAACTACTAATTAATGATTAAGAATAGATATATTTAACCATCAAGAGAATCAATTTTTAAAATAAAAGATTAAAATTCCGTAATTATGCATCAAAGCAATTATGAATAAGACAATATTAAAATAAAGAAAATAAAGGAAAAAGATTTGATGTTATTTTAACATAGATCTTTATACATCGCTTAAACTCCGTAGCCTTCATTGCAAAAAAATATCAATTTGAGAATGAAGTTCGCGACTCAAACGCGGAATGATTCCCGGAAAATCGTGTTTTTCATCTCTCTCAGATTAGAATTCATAGAATATATATTTGTGTCAGAATTACCACAGAAAATAAAAATTAAGGGTCATCAATAATTTCGCTAATTTGCATCATCTTCAGACAAAAGTACATAAATAATATGCAAATATGTCTTAATAGCCCTTTTCATATTTCTTTTATTTTATTTTGTCACCTTAAGATGCTAAAACGCAGATTAACAAAGATAATGATACGGATAATTTTCATTATAAAATTAGAATTGTTTTTTTTTCGGTCGCAACATGGATACAGGAGGTAGAAAAAATAATTGATGTTGAATTATCAAGGATAAATTTTCTAGTAATCAGTGATTATTGTGATCGTAACAATCTTAATTTGACTCCATGCCGGCGCCGACGCGGCCTGTGTGGTCAAGTTGCCGAAACCGCATCGGCTGCACGCAGGTCTCTCTGATAAGCAGCTTTCTGGGATAAATTTCCAACTCTAAAGGACGGAAATGATCTTTGATAGGGAGGAGGATGCTAGTTAAGTGCGGAAAGGGAAGGAGGAGAGCAGGGATTATGGATAGCATCTAGAGATATCGTGGCCATGGGTTACTTGCACTATGGGGTGTAACATGAGTCCAAGCGGCAATGGTGATTTTAGATGCATAAGGTATTGCCACCTGACGTATTTCGGAATCAGTCCTGTAGATAACAAAACTCTGGAGGGCAATTAAGGCTTAATCTGTTTCCTACGAAAGTTGAGAGTTGGAATTTTCTTTATCTAGCATTGCATAATAAAGGTGGGAAACCTGTTCCTCGTCAATTTTCAACTGAACGTCTTAATCGCCAGTAAATGTATCTCAGAGAAGTTTTCGCAAAATAAGCACCTTCTTCCGTTCTGAAAAATGTATGAACCCCCACATGAAATCATAATTAGTGTAAAGTAACCTACATATATAATTCTAATTTCCCTAATTCAAGGCTGAATATTCAGTATGTCCTCCACACAAGCTTATTGCCTTCGACTACTATCAATTCAAAAAGTTTTTGCCCAGTTCCTAATGATACGCAACTGCAATTTATCTGATTTCTAAAATTAGGGCAAAAGTAACTGACAGTGATTAGTTAAGACACGGTGAGAGTGTATCAAGGTTAGATTTTTGCAACAAATCACATCAGGACTCGCGCGTGAAATTCGGCGGAGATCTTCATTTGTTTCGGCTCATTTCCGCTTAACCTTCTCCCGCACGGAAAACCATTACAAAAATTGCAGTAATTTTTGATGTGCTACTACGTATTCATAGGCTATATCTAATATGTATGAAACGATATGGTAGCGAAGTTTTTAATTGGTCATCAAGTTTATTAGATGCTCTCACGTGACTTAGGCAATTAATGCAAAGTAAGCTGTTGCAAGCCTAGAAATTTGGTTGCCTGTTGAATGAAAAGACTTTCTCAAGAGCTTCTGGCAAACTTTTATTAAGGTGATATGAATGTTTCAAGGTAATCCAGCTTTTGTCACATCTCTTAACATTATTTGATTTTATATTAAGTAAAATATAACAATACCGATCAGAGTATTATTAAAAAGTATAATCCACGACCCATTGCTGCTCCAATGATTGCCAGCTAAGTGTATATGATAACCGGAAGTTAATTTATATGGTTATAAATATAAATTATAATGCTTAAATCAATGGGTATGAATGTACATTTGAGGATACATGCAAAGACAAAGACGCCAGAAAATTTAGCATACTAATTATAAATCACATCTTCAAATTATGTAGTTTTAAAATTGTTCAAAGCACTCAACAACTTTCAATAATTGCTGAGTGCTTGATTTTTCTCAACAACTTTACAGTCAATGACATTTTTATTAAATTCAATATTCTCTAAGGTCTGGCGACCATATTCTTCTCCTGATGCCGTCCAACCGTGACATGATATTAGCGTGAAAATTGGGTAAATTATCGAGCGTAAGTTTTATAATTCACATACAGCTTGTGACCCATTTTTAGTTGAAGTTCCCAGAAAAATTGCGGAGACTGCGTCTTCTGAATTTAAATGTTTTTTTGCAGGATGAGGAGGACAGAAAAATAATTCGAAATACTAAGATAATAAACGCGTTTCGCAGGGCTGGGAAGGATACTGAAAAAGTCAATGAATCGCGGCATAAGAATGGAAAATAAAAAGGAAATGCGTAGTGAAGGGAGATTGGTAAGACGATCATGAAATGGGAAGTTAAGAAAGATGTGGAGAAAATACAGCCTCTCCAAGACGGAATCGCCAGCATTCAGAAGCCTTGAACGCAGTTACACAGTGTAAGGAGTATTATATTGGTCTATACAATAGACACATGGGAGGGTCGAGGTCATAACGTTATACGAAGGTCCTTTTTTATTTCGAACCCACATCCTTGGAATGCGTATCTATTATGTAATTAGAGACTAAGAGTAATGCCCACGTATGCATTCAAATGAATTACCCTCAATTTCAAGTTGCCGGTCACCAAAATAACGCGTGATAAAGAATAACTATTGAATTGTTCTATATAATTGGTCGTTAAAAATTTCAATGATTATGTGTTTTTAAAGATAAGAGAAGTCATTCTAGAAATTCTTCAAATGGTGGGAGTAAATTGAAGTATAAGTTGCAACATAGTTATTTTCACATTATGAGAAAAAGGTATCGATCTACCTATCTTTCAGTTTACCGATTTCCCTCAGTTATTTAACATCAGATAGCAATTGCATTATATCACTTGACGAATCATTTACCTGAATAATACCAGATATTTTCCTAGGAATTGAAAATGAATATGGATATAAAATAGTTTTTAAGTAAGTGTATCTTCAAGCAAAAATGAAACGCATTGCCATATTATTATTTTCCAATACATATTTTCTCATGAAAATGATTAAATGATTTATCTGTCGATTTTGGGACGAAACTACAATTTTAGCTTTTAATCTACAAATAATTTTACTCTCTCATCAATTCACGCATTAAAGACCGAATTTTTTCTCTGCGAACTCAATCACGTGGCTGGGAATATTTCCCACAAACCTTGGTTTTTTTGCATTCATCTGTAATTAACTTAATAACTCAATAACAAATGAAAACATCGAGTTCAATTCTACCTCGAGTCCAATACAATTTCTACCGATGTAATCAGTGCTGAGACAAAGGAGGTGCGATACATATCATTGCAGGTGGCAAATAAAGGCTGAATGTAGAAAAACACGATTTAACTCGTGACCCGTCCGAAATGTTTAACATAGATATTTTCAATAGTTTGAAACTCGAAAAAATGCCAACACTGACCAACTTCAACTTTTCTAAGTTTAATTTGCGGGACTATGGAAACATTAGCACCTAATTCTCCTTTTAATTTTTCCCTCTGAGGTCACATAGATGTTCAATACGCATACAGCATAAAAATAGAGGAAGTGCAGTAAGCCCTGGAGATATTACGTATACGCTCAAAACTTACGACAACTTTCAAAATCTCACAATAGTAATGGGGTATGAAGAGATGATCTTGATGAGTACGGGGTCATTGATTGTATTGCACAAGGTCAATTTAACGCACATCGAAATAATGCAGCCAAATCATTGAGCTATATTATCCTTCTAGCGCTGCGATCAAAAAAAACTTCAGAGGAGTGGCATTGAAGCTTTGTTGTTCTCACTCAAATTACTCACGTGAGAATCTACCATTTTGTATGGCTAAGTGATGTCATTATTTTCAGTGTCGTGTTTTTGCGAGAAGGACGAATGCGCTTGAAAAAAATATAGGCATCCCAAGAAGAAGTGATTTGAGAAATCGCGTAAAAGGTGGTTTTTGGATTGTTTTCTTCCAATAAATAGCCATTATTATAGAATTAACTGTGGAAATCATTACTTTGTGGTGTGTCTTTATAGAGGTAAAGCATACTGGAGGAAAAATCCCACACAGAATTTTATTTATTTTCTAAGCAGATAATCTTAGAAGCGGGAACTGGAGATCAATTAAGTAAAACATAGAAATGAATATGAAATGAGCGAACATATTAAGCGACTTGCGCCAATTCTTAGATAAAATAAGAGCACTAATCACATAGGAAAGAAGGAGCTTCGTTGAAACTCCTTAATGCACCGTCCACTGTGTTTCATTGCAGTAGGCAAGCCGCGGACCGCATTAGGCCCCAGAAACAGCGGCCAACACAACTGCCACTTATTATGATAATCTACATAATAAGATTGATAAGTATGCAAGTTGATTGATTTAATTTATTTCATTCATAACCATCACATATTATTTACACAATATGTTAATATCCCATGTAAATTCAAGTAGGTATTCGCATCCCACGAGGCCAAGCAAATTTCGGATGGCCGCAGGCACGAAAAGGTTTCCGACCTCTATTATTGCACGTCGTCGTCACAATAAAGCAACGGAGGAATCCTTCAGAGGAATTGTGATGCTCAGAAATTTCATCACATCTTCGCGAATGGCCCACATATGAACAAAAGAAATCATTTCGCCCACTCATCCTTGACGTACACATTTGCCTTTGGGAGGCGAATAAAAATTATCAAATCCTTCCATATTGGGCACGTAAAGAATCTCACGCTTACGAAGGCCAGGAGAGAAAGTAAAATGCCGTACACAAAAACTTTGCAGGAAAACTATTTCCCCTTTCCGATCTCATGCCGACGAAAAGTAGTACACGCCTACCCTCGAGCACTGAAAGTCTACTGGGTAAAATAATTCATTCACTAAGGAAAAAATGTTCAAAAGTTAAAGAAAATCGACCGGACGGCAGTGAAGATATATGTATCCTAGTCATAGGTTTGTATTGAATGTTTTCCAGCGTTTCAGTGTAGATTTTCGTACGGTTCGGTACATTCCGGGTTATATTCCGCTCTGTCTCCTTGAGGTTTGGGACGTTTCAACATTTATGCTGATGGGGTCACCAGAACAGAATTGAATTCCGGCCAGGCTAAACAGACGAAATGTCAGTCTCTTCAAGATGTCAACGTGGGCAAAAAAAAGCAATCCTAGATACTCTCAAGCCCACAATATTAACGTTAGTCTTCTCCGTTCAAACCACATATGATAGCATAAAATTTACTTAAAATGCAGAACTTTGCTTTCTTCTAGCTATTATCTACTCCGAGAAAATATTACGTTTTTGATAAAATTTTCCATGATTCATTTTTCAAAAAGTAATATGTACTCAATATTAGTCTACCACAATGTACCTTAAAGTAATCGTAATAATTGAGTGTTCATTCGTAAAATTCTTAATAATTTGTACGTTGCACGAAATAAGAGATGGCCCAGCAGGCAAATTTCAAGACAGTTTCAAGCATATTGCGTGATCCATCACAACGATCAAGAGAGTGCAACACTGTCCAAGCCTGTTAAAGATACCTTTAATGATTTAAGGAACACTGTTTTTTTTAGGAACACAATTTAAACTCTCTTTAAACACGGTTTCAATCACTTTCAATTAATTCTCATCGATTCACGCCTTCTTGCAATCTACACTCTCATCACCAAACTTGTACTACAATCCTCAAGCTCAAATCAAACAATTTTCCCTCGAGCACAAATTGGCAGTCACCAACTTTTCCCCAATTGCAGTACACCACCTCTCTTACTCTTCCCTTCTTACGATTGAACATATTAATTTTTTTAAACTTACCAGCCCAGAATAATTCAATGGTGCCTCAAAAAAATCATAAAAATAAGAAAACATTCAAGCACAAGATTGTGGCCAAAAAGGTATTTAATTCAGTCATACTGACGTGTTACGGTGGAATGCGAGGGTGTGACGATAAAATTTCCCAGAAATAATACGAATCGTTCGTCGATTCTCCAAAACCCACAAAAACGTGCAGTCAAAGGAGAGAATAAATATTTTGGCAAAGCAATATCTTATGTCAAAATGACAAAAAAACGTTTCAATTACAACTTCGTTCTTCGTTGTCACCAGGCTCGTGTATGGCTTTTTTATTCGCAGCCCAGTCATCTCGAGAAGGTAAATAAGCTATTTCTCAGCCAGTGTTTACACACAGTTTGACGGTCACAAAAGAGGTGCTAATGAGAAAAAATACGGCCAACGATTTATGGCTGGTGACGAGTCTCGTATCCGACAACCACAAACTTCAATGTTCAGATGTCTTCGGTGGCGGTCACGTCCCCCCCCCCCCCCTCTTCTTCCTCCACGCCAATTTCTTAGAAAATTGAAAAGAAGGCAATCGTCTTGATGGATCGTCATTGAAAGTTTTTATTTCACCAGCTAAAAACACATTTTTAAAAAATTAATTGATGACTAACTAATTGCCTCTTCTGTACATATCAGACCTCAGACGCAATTCTACTGAGAGGTATTGCATAATAACAAGTCCCCATATAAAGTAATGAAACCCCCAGAAAACAACGACTTTACGCCACTCCTGGTTACCATGTAATTTAAGGTTACCAGTGTCTTTCGGGTACAAAGTTCGTATTAATCTCTTCTCTGTAATATGCCATGCATGCGTGGTTCACAGACTGCCATCGTGACAGAAATTTACTTGTAGCTTGACGAAGGAATGTTATTAGAGATAGAGAGCGAAAAAGAAATATCATTTTTGATTTCACCGGAGGGATTTGGGTAAAAAGCAGCTGGCACCAACTGACGCATTTCAAAGAAGAGTAGCCGGATATTTGGCTTCTGCCAAAGAATTGAGTCTTTACGTTTGGACGAGGTTCAAATACAATCGCATAAAATACAAAATAAATATAATATATCGATGTGTATACAAAAATGTTACGGGTCTGAAATCTCTCCGTATTTATTTTACAACGTCAGACAATTTGAAATACGCTGGAATGAGTCAAATTCAACAATAGTTGTACTCAAACGTATCGGCAAAAAATTAATATACTGGTGCAACCTGAGTAATAATGACTCGAAATTCCTAAATACATATTTCACTGGTACCTCAAAATCTTAGAAAAAAATAAGTTCAGCAATTCCATTCTACTACCTAAGAATTTGATATTATTATCTCGATCGCTTACCCAAGAGTCTCATAAGCCTTGGAAAATGAATTCGGTGAGTTTATTTCAAGTTTACCTGCCAAATTTAACCCAAGACAGCGATTGAGTTTACCTAAATAGAGCTCAAAGATAAGGTTATTATTCCCAGCCTAATTTATGTAGCAGTTAAAATTCTTCCCTGCTTATCACAACGGCTGTTTTTAAAGCTAGCGGCTCTTTACAATAGTATTTATATCCCGCATATTCTGAATTTTTTCCCATGCTTGGAATGAGTGAATGAATGAAACTTGGAAACTTGACCTTCATCGCTGGAGCATTAAATGTTATGGTGAAAAAATGCTCTCCCGGTTCGAAATCCGAACGGGAGGGAAAGCGGTCCTCTGAGGGAGTTTTCGGGAACCGGAAACCACCAAGGTCGTTCAGATCGTTTCGTATTTAAAGGGGAATCTGAGAAAGTGAGAGTGAGGGTTAAGCAAGAGCGAGGTGATTACCCTTGCGTCCTGTATCTAAAAACAAATAAAAAACTCTGAGGTCAGCAAAGTTGTTATCCAAAATGATGTTCAGACGAAAAACATTTCCCTGACTGGGACGAAAACAGGTATGGGGGTGGAGTTGATAATCCCGTCTGGATCGTATGTCAACGTGCATGTCACATTTGGTACTTTTACGATATGGCCTTATTCTGGGAGCTATAAGGAGCCAAAACGAGACAAACCCTAAGCTTCACGTGGAGCAAGTTCATATTGATTCCGACGCTAATATCTAAAAAATTTCGTAGAGTAATTACAACTTATTTTTTGTCCATAATTTAGCATGAATTTCAAGCTTAAGAAGCTACTGAAATTATAGATAGAAAACACATCGCCTCGGGAATTTTTAGAACAAATAAAAAAGTAATAAAGAAATTTTTCTACTCTTGTATTATTTAAATACATCTCATTTACAGCATAACCCCGATGATAACCTCGATGCAGGCGGGGTAAAGTCCTCGCCGGGTTCGAGTCCCACCTGAGTAGGTTGCCCCTACCCAAGGCATGGTTGTGTGTGATCGTCGTTGTTATACCATATTTCCCCCGATGTAAAAGGCCTTAAACGAGCAGTTTTCGGAGCGGTGAAGATCGACAAATAAATTTGAAAAAAATATAGAAATACACTGTGTTTGTTAAAATCTTAATTCATATTTTTAATTGAAAATTTATTTGCTCAGCAGCGCTCAGATAAAAAAAAAACAAATCAGTCGTTAATATTTTTCTAGAAGATTCGATATTGTGGCGATCAGAGCGTTGCCATTGGACTTTTTTATATCCATGTTTAATTTTATAAAATTACTAGAGAAACTGTTACGATCATGATAATTTGGGTATAGCATAGCGATGAAGTGTGTATGCATTGCATATAAGCATCATAGTTAAGTGTTAGAAGAATATATTTTCATCCAGATCTGAGCTATTCTGAAAAGGTTACCTCTCTAACTTACCGGAAAGTTGTCGAACAGTCGATTGCAAAATTTTAAAACTGAACAGGTAGACCAACCCCAAGTGAAGTTAGGAAAAACTTTGTCAAATTAGTGCAGTTTGGAGAGATGGACGACAGGATTGTAGGCATTGGTTGAATCGTAAGCCAAATGGTGCGAGAATAGGGCACGGATATAAATCAAAATAAGGCCAAAGTCTTGCGGTTGACTGAAGCATCGCGAGTAACGAATGTGAATCTTAGCATAAAGCTAGATATGGGGCAGTTGACTATCTAAGCAGAGATGATTCGTAAAATAGTCGTTGTAAACCCACCTTCACCGATTTAATATCTTTGAAAGCAATAATTCAAATCAATGAAATTAACAAAACAATTATTTGCTGGCATAGAGTTTTTCGAAATGAGCCTATCTGAAAAATAGTCCGATAGATGAAGCTGAACAGGCTTAAAATTACGGTGGCCAAGGCCATCTCCTATCACTACCAAATGCTTAGCCGCATTCAGAATGATTTATTTCCGACAAGACTAAAGATTTGGCAGTCTCAACCAGCTCACAAATGCTGCTGTTTCGAAACATCTCGTCCAGATTTCACTTTGAGCGATACTCAAATTTATCTGCTGAGTCAATGCGGACAGTGGTTTTATTACGCCGGCCTTAATGATCACTTGCTTGCGATTTTGCATCCTAAATACAAGATACCGCCTCATTCTACGCATTGATTGCGACTTCAACATTAACGCGCACTAGGTTGTTGACATGACCGCCCCCTGATTACCGTATTTGACTGCAATGGACATTAAATGGATGAAAAACTACCATACATGGACGACTGAAATATAAAAAGTTGGTGAAGAGTAAGTAAGTAGTAAGCTTAAAGCAACGATACCTCCCGATCAATTTGTTGTGATATTTGAGCCTTATCAGACGAATTATTTCAGCAAAAGGCCAATTATTTCGCACGGTATCAATGAATCCGATTCCCATCCCCTCATTTATGCGATAAAACATCCTTTATCTAATCGAGAATTTTCTCTCCCCTTATTCACCATGGATAGTAACCGGGGCGAATGATTAAGTTCATCAACTTCTGAAATCCGACAATGATTAATCTAATAAATTTCCAAGATAAGTTATACATATTTCGAGATAGTAAGACAACAGTTAAACACTGGAAATTCAAATAAAAATTAACTCTGGCCCAGATAAAAGCGATTAAGTTTACTAATAATTATTTTCTTCACTGGCTTATGTAGATAAGTAAAGGTATAGAGAAAGGTACCGAAGGAAAAAAGAGAATCAGATTTAAAAAGATGCATGACTTCCTTATTCCTGAGTAATGCATACACCAGCAGATATATTTGTTCATACAAATTCGATTAAACAATAGAGGCAAAATTCTAACTTTCAAACGCTTCTTAATTCATTATTTTTATTTTATGGCTGCAACCGCTACACACCCTGCCTGACTGACATTCTGAAAGTAGCTGTCCGGCAATGCGTGGTCGGAACCATTTATTTCTTCTAAGAATGTAGGGAAAGCAGATTGCGGAGTGAAATTATTCCGCGCAGAATGTGCCGTTAGCTCAGCTGCTCACGCACAGGGACGTGTCGGAAACAAAAGTGTCGCCCGGGTGCCACGTGCGTATGAAGGGAATCCAAAATAGTGAACCAGACAGGAAACTGGCTCAGGAGCCAACAAATTAAGAGAATGCGTCACCCCCAATCAACCAGCTGTATTTTTCACGGCTCACTGTTCATTTAAAACTTAGGCTATTATTCCGAAATTTTTAGGGAACGTGATTCACCTGTACATATATCAATCATTTTACCTTTAAGATGATTCTGATACAACTTTTTTCATATTTATGATACAATCAATTGTTTTAAAGTGTTGCCTCTACATACCCACAAATTTTAAGTATGATGGCTCAAGTATTTAGCAATTATAGCGAAAATTACTAACAATAAGTAAGACCGGTGGAGCGAGAGTGATGCGTCCTATTAATAAGCTATGCAAATACCTCGGCTGAATAATGCGATGTCGCATTCATATGTAGGTCGCGTTGAGCGCGAGGAACTAAGCTTTTACATAAGTTCTCATTTCTGGCATTTAAAAATGATTTCAACGATTTAAGTGGAGCAGTTTGAGTTTTTCTCGATATTCCATCGGTTAGGTTTTCAAATTGGTAGCTTTCTATATCTGCCACCACTTTCCTAAATAATATCTCCGACCCACGTTATAACGCAACCGCGAAAAATTCAAGGCGAAGGTTCCCAATTCTGTGGCATAAGCTCTGCGAAAGCCTTTCGTATTGTCCGTATTGTTTTCTGGGGAGAGGGAAACGTGGAAGGTCCTTCTCTCCCTCCGCTCTCTCGATGCTGGCCTGGAGTTCGTGCTCTCGACGGTGCCCTGTCAGGAACGTGAGAAGCCGACCGAAATCGCTCGTGCTCGTATGTACACATCTTTATGTAATAGTTGATACATTTATAGACGCTTGACGTCCTCGCGTTTTGGATTGACCCATTACATACCTGTTGAGTATCATTTTCTTTTGAGGAAAGCTATTTTACAATAATGTTTCGCTAAACTTTTCACTGTTATGCATTGAAATAACATGCTCAGGAATAAAATGAAAATAGGCTATCCGGTACCAATGATAATTTGTTTAATAACTTTGTAAATATAGATCAAAATCTTGGTAGAAATTAAAATTTACCTTTCGTCGTATAAATCTGATATAGTTTTAATAAAGTGCAGGTGCCCTTTTTAACTTGGCAGAAAGTGAAATACCTTGCGACAAAACAATAAAAACCATACGGAAATTCAAAGTAGACAAATATTTCTTTTGATAAATATAAAAGACGCTCTGTCCTTACGTTACCAACATGAAAAATTATTGTTATAGACGAAAACTTAAAGCAAAGAATCAAAAGATAAAAGTATTATAAAAATAAAAGATGAAATGAGAACAAATCCAATGATATCATTTATGATGAAAAGTAAGCACTTACTTTTTAACTTGTGAAGAAAAATGAAATGAGTACCGCATAATTACCAAATTCACAGAAAATATTGAAGCAGTAAGAAGGTGGTAAAGAAAATGATGAAGAGCAGATAAAATAGAGGAAACCTCACAGTCTAAGAACTACACAAACTGGGAAGGAAGTAATGAACTGTTTGAATATATAATTCTAATTAAACTTTATTTTCGCTAATGGAATTCAACAGATTGAAAATAACAGAGAATAATATTGACGTAGAGATTATCTCAAACGGAATCGTATCATTTTCATATTAATTAACAATGAGTCAAGAAAGAAGAAGTAGTGTCAACAATGTAGTGAACCTGATAACTAGTCAATTTTACATGATGATTGAAGATACGGCCTTGCCTTTGAAAACGTATTAAATTGATTCATTCGCGGGCACATTTTCGAGCCCAGTTCAAACATCAAATTCCCTCTTTGATAAACTATATTTATTTTTATTAGCATAAATTTCTCATATCTAGCTTGTTTTGGTATCCTTCATCAAAATGAGGGGAAACCTATCGCTGACTTCTAATGCACGGAAAGGAAAAACATGATCAACCATTTTCGTATGCCGTTCTAAATTGGATTTTTTTATTATCACCGTCGTAATAGCTGAGTAAATTGCATCAATGACCACTAACAATAATTCAGATGTCAAATTACGGCCTATACTAGTAACCTGGAACAGCGCAGAAAACGATTAATCACGATTCATAGTTCCATAAATCGTTGATGGCAAATAATGTACGGTTGTGGGTGGCATCCCTCTTCAACAGCTCTGATGGCACCAACCCCCATGTCACGCTAACATCACAATACGAAGTAAAATATCTACTACTATAGACGCATAAACGGAGAGCCCTGAATTGGCCACAAGTCATGCATTGACCCAGCAACTGGACATTTTTAACGTGACTTCATCTGCATCTACATGTTACCTCGCAAGCCTCCTTAATAGGCGTATGGCGGGAGATCATCTCCAAATGCAACAACCGTTTTGCGAACAATGGCACTTCAATCACTGGCCTCGTGTTGCATGATGCGAAAAGAAATTATTTTACGCGAAGAATAGCCACATGACTAAACACATCAACAAGCCCTCGTACGACTGCGATCTCCACTGTGGCTCTACACAGCTCCATAATTTTCTCAGCCGTTGACTTAGTGCGTCACTCCGAAGTCTAAGTGCGTGACTAACTCTGTTTCAATGGATATGACCTTGGTCCACCGCAGTTTTAGACTCAAAATGACTTCAAGTCAAAACACCAGAAGATTGAAAGGTTACAAAAACTATTCCGTTCCCACAATTGGCCGTGATTTCAAAACTCCGACCAATTTAAACATGGGCATTCAATTTCGTTTCATCCTTCACAGACAACTTCAGACTCTTATGCTTCTTTTTCACCATAATTGCATCTTATTCTCACCGGGTACTCCTTTCTCCTAACGTCGCTAATCTGAAGCAAGTAGACCCCAAAGCTACATGTCAGGATATACTAAGCTTAAATTGAAAACAAAACAGCTTAATCATTCTGTCACCCGATACCGTACTTGTAGTTCACGTGGAATTTAAACGGAAAAATTCAATTCCTAATTTTTTAAGTAAAAATAGAGAAAAACTTGACAATCTGATAATAAATGGACTTGCTTATTGAAAAAGAAAAAACTGTAGTTAAGGAATCCAAACTTTTTTATCCCATTTGCTGCTCAATCAGAATTACTTAACCAATGTAAAATATATTCGAGTACATGAATTTTTCATCTTTTAATGAAGCGCCACACTCAGAGGTCCCTCGTAAAATGACCGGAAAAGAATATTTCCCCACTCATGCGGATTCAGTATGATCTTTACTCCCCGCTAAGGGCTCTAACACTTAAAATGCCGAAAGTATTTATAAAATATTAGCCTTGATTGGCGCGAGAGGAAGGTCTAGACCTCGATACGGGTAAAGCGAAGCAAATCTTTTAGAAAAGGAATATCATGAATTATAGAAACAATAATAGACCGATTAAGACGTTCAAGAATACAAAAAAAGGGAAATAAGAGGCTTCGCTACGACGAACCACCGACGAAGGACGAAAAAACTTAGGATATTGCATGCATCGCATGTCCTTTCCAGGAATGAAAATATGGAATAATTTTCAAATCTTCCTCCCATTCAAGTCAGGATTGATGAGTTCATAATGGAATATGAATAAATATTATGGGTAAAAGCTTTTAAATTTTCAGATACATCTAGCTAAAACTACAAGGGAGGGTAACCCCCTTAAATTAACCTCTAAAATACCGCGTTTCTAAATTGAAAAGACATCGATAACAGGCATTAGTGAACATATATGATTCATGGAAAGGAAAATTCATTGCTAAAAAGTGTGGAATATGGCTTCCATAGCACGAGGATGGAGCTAGTTTGGGTAAGAAGTGGTAGTTGTAATTTATCCCTATCAAATAAGTAAGAGTTTTGAGCCTTGAAGATTAGGAGGGACTGGGAAGGCAGGTCTATGCTGTGCGTGGAGTAAGATGAAATGGACGTACATACAGGTACGCATTTCCCGCAGCTGCAATCGGAAGGGTTAAAAATTCACTCTGGTTTTATGAGCCATACTTAACTGTCAAAATAATGGTAATTTGCTGTCACCGGCCGTCTCAAGCAGGAGACGAAAGCACGGATCACGACACTTCAGTTACCTTTCCGTAATCCTTGTCTTGATAAGGTTTCAGAGTAGATCAGAACGATGAGAACCGAGAGCAGACTGGAAATTCCGTCTGTCTGGTTTGAGGCGATGATTCCATCTGAGGAGTGTGCTTCTACCCCGGACTTAGATTAGAGAGGACCTCAAGAGTCATCGAGGCCACCGTAACCCTCTTTCTTCGAGTTGCCCAGCAGCTCTATTTAAAATGTCCTTCTTAAAATTGTCTCTCTTAAGACTTTCATCCACGTTTTACGACGTGACTGGCCGGGGTGAGCCACACTGAGACTGGAGCGAAAAGGGTTGCAAACAATCAAGCTTCGCGACGTTTCGAGTTGAATGAGGACAGAAAATAGCATTATTTCATGGCAACGAGCAATATTTCTTGGGCACGTACAAAATATCAACGGCCGAGCGTGAGATATTGAACGTGATGGAGCTTACCCTAGATTCCATGGAAGAAAAATACACGTCCATTGCACTACTTTCAAAGAATATAGAAATCTAAATGATCAAGACCACGATTGCCTTTGAGGAATTTTCATCGAATTGCCAACAAGTCTCCTACGATACAATTTTCCTGATAGTTGGAATTTAATTAAATAAGTTCATTCATTAAATTTTCGTCGATTTGTTGCAGTTTTCCTTTTTAAGTCCATCATTAAACTTAAACTTGACCAAAAATCTTAGCGAAGCAAAAGGTTTCCAGACCATTCATATATTTTTATCGCTTAACATATCTGAATATTTCTAATCTGTAACTAATTACAATGGATAGAAAATGACGAATCCAAATTACAAGTATAAATTTTACAGCTCCGAAAAAAGTACCTGAGGCTACTTGGCTGAACAAATGTAAATTTCAACATGCTTATGAATTACATTCAACTAGCTAATTTCATTAATTCACTCGATGCCGTTTGGATACATGTCTATCCTTTCAAAACGATAGGTCATATGTTGTGATTGATATATAGTGTCCATAATATCCTCCGTCCGTTTCAGCCATTAGTACAAAAGATAAACATGCATTCTATCAGCCACAAAAACTCTTGGCTTTGCTCCATATATTTCTTTTATCACAATGGCAAACCGAAATTTTGAATCCGTGTATCACCAGTAATTTGACTTTAGGACGAGGTACGATATGGGCGTGTATGGCCAGAGACATGCTCTTTGGTTTCGTGAGAAGCTAATTATGACAGAAAATTGAGCTTGAATTCAGCATGAAAGTTTAAGAAAAAATTCTAATCGATCCGAGAAAAAACGCACATTGAATACAACAGCCTCGTATTTTGATCCATATCAGACAAAGGCAAAAAAATAACCATCTCCCCGGAAGTATCAATACTTTATCCCGATTGTCTTTTGTTTTACTCACAAACGCTGTTAAAGGTCGCGTACGACGTGAGATACATAATTTATTCCCTTAAATATAGCGTCCCAATGAACGCACGAAAAATGGTGAGTATTATCTGGGATACGAATGATCTGGTGACTTCAATGCGCGGTGTACCGTAGAATTCCTCTCGTGGAATCGGATAGATGGCGCGAGGAAATATATACATTGCTACGAATCAAAAATATAAATAGAAACTTCGCAAAACATGGATGCCTTAAAATTATTTCACACTAACCTAGCTCATGTAAAGGTTGTCACACGCTTGAA
Source organism: Ischnura elegans (assembly GCF_921293095.1). NCBI lineage: Eukaryota > Metazoa > Arthropoda > Insecta > Odonata > Coenagrionidae > Ischnura > Ischnura elegans. The sequence continues at coordinate 62,946,234 of NC_060249.1, read as the reverse complement.
TTCTGAATATTCCAATAAGTTGTGAGTTCGCAACTAAAAAAAGGATATTCTAAAAGCAATACCAATATTTGGCAATATATAAAAACATAGTAAAAGAATACACAGTTCCCTGGACTTACAGGAGTAAAATATGCCGAGCAATGAAAGTTAAGTGTCCTTGAACGGGCATTGCTCCTTTCTCAGATATCCGAAAAAAGGCTACTGCCACACTAAATCCATTAAAATTTAGGGCAACGACTTCACTTTCAAATTTTTATTATACCTCTGAAAAAATGAAATATTGCACCAAGCCCAATGTAATGCAATCGAAAATACTTTCCATTTCAAAACGCTGTAATCATATTAATCTTAAACGCTAATGATCATTAATTATCAAGATTATCGTGCCTTTTTCATGTCCCTAACGCTCGAATTATTGTTTCCATGATGAGGGAATCACGTTGGACGTGATGACGAAGATTATTAATGACTTATAAATTCGATTATGAGCAGAATCACTAAATCACATAATTGAATCAAAAGACATCACTAAATAATTAAAGTGCAACTCTCCATACAATTTATATCAGCCACGTTAATAAATTGTTACTTTAATGATCTTGAAGCACATTCACTACTTCTAACTTAATCCTGCTTCTCCGTAAGCTACCATTTCTAAGGGATGGTCCTGACAGTTGGTTTTATTTAAATTAATTATGTTCAGGTTAAACAACTCCATTTTTTGTAGAACTAGTTCTTCTATTCTAGTTCTAGTACTATGCCTATTGAAATGACTCTTCGTATTCATCCACAAAGTAAAATTTGATAGATAACTATATTTGAAAACGTCAAATCTAATTTTTAATATCATCTCCGGCTTGACACATCTCTTAAAATAATGAATGCTCCTGATAAAATGCCATTATTATATACAACAAAAGGGTACATTCGGAAACCTATTATTGGTATATAGCTTCTGCAAATTGAACCGCAATAAATGGTTTATGTGAATCGTTACTATTTCTTAAAGTTATTTTTCATGAACAATTATGAGTTGATCATAATTCTGAATTGATCTTTATGTAAAAATATGGATAATATGCCGTCTCTTAGACAATCATGCATGAGACTTTTTACATCCTACAGATGACCTATTCTCTATGTGTGGACACTTGATTTTTTTATCCCTACAAACAATTTTTATATTCTCCCCAACAAGTATTGACATCCAAGCAGTGGCATAACTAAGGGGGATGAGGGGGATGGATCCCCCCCAAATCCTCAGAGGAACAAAAAAATATTTAAAATTATTGTCTAGTTTTGAAATGTAGATAATAACTGCATCTGCTTTAAGTTAAATTTTAAGTGACAAATTGATATAAAACTTATTTCCAGGGATGTAATTTTCCAAAATTTTCCTGGACTCCCCGTTGCCTCAGGGGGGGAAATGGGGGTAGGTTCCTCCCAGCAGGGGCGGATCCAGGATTTATTTCTGGGGGGGCACCATCAAGGCCGTATCCAGGATTTTGTCCTTGGTGGGGGCACAAGGATACCTCGTAATACAAAAGGAACGCAATGATAATGGGACCGTATTAAAAATCTTCCATATTTTTAAGGGTCTGGGGGGTGGGGGGGCACGTGCCCCCCTAGATCCGCCTATGCCTCCCAGGCTCCTCCATCCCCTCCGAAGCATATTCCTAGGTACGCCACTGCATCCAAGCACTATCTCAAGGATGGCTGCACTAGACAGCGCATTGCCGGTCTATTATTAAATAAATCATGATGAACTTTATGGTAGAATTGTTTCCAAAATTTTACATTATTGCAATCAAGAAAAACCAGCATTCAATATGAGAGCCGGCTGCAATACGAAAAAGAGTGATAAATCTTCTAAGGGTACACAAACGATTCCATTCCCAAGTTCAAGGCTCAAAAATGGCAAACCATTGCCTATAATCACCCATGTCGTTCACTCAATTATTGACTATCAGTGCACCATTGAACCCTAAAATGTGCCAGTCCATCGTGAGTAACACTATCTGGTCACCTACATCCAAAGATACGGAAAATAAAAATGTTCTCGAGAAATAAAAAAACTCAATTTAATAAACAAAATACATTTTTTAAATAGCATATTTCAACATTTTTGTACCATATCACATGAATCAAAACACTCGCTGACACTTAACAGTCATTAACTCCATAAAACGGTACCACGGTAGGCAAACAAAAACTTTGTCAGTCGTGAAGCAGTGGGTTTCATCCCTTTTCAACTCTGTTATTTTTCGAGAGAAGAAAAATGTGTTAAACTTGCCTCCTTGAACCGTTTCAAGGGCTCCGCTAGAAAACTCCAGCGATCTAATTTGATTAAAAAAAACTCATTTGACATAGTCAATCTCCCTCACAAATACAGAGTTCACATCATTGAGATAGTCACGGTGAAATTCCAAATATTTACGTGCCTGCGCTGAGCGTGGATTTCAAGTTTGCTACAGATTTTCACCACGCGGGAAACAACAAAAAAATATGGGTGGGTGTGCTCGGAAGTGATGCTTTTTGACGAGGCAAATTTCCTTCGTCGGTTGGGTTGAAACGGCGACGGTGGTGTGGTATTTCCCCTTGTCGGGACGGGTGCTGATGCGGTCCATCATTTGAGGATGCAGCACCGCTTATCGCCTTTGCCCTTGGATCTCGTGGTGGTCGGACAGTACGGAGGATCCGAGTTGGATAGGCAGAAGGAACCGGAGATGCTGCGGACGAAAACAACCCAGGAATTAGGCTCGACTTGAGGAGAATCATAACAGAAGCATCACCTCCACGATGGAATGCAACAATAAATATTGATGATAGATATTCCAAGGGTTAGGTTAAAATTTAAATTTGGTATTTTACGAATCATCCCAGCCTGTGCCCTTTAAACATCGGATGCCCTTCTCCAACTTCGAACCCGTAACCGAAAAGCCAAACTGATGATAGTCAACTCTTCATCAAAATGAAAAAGCCGTTCTCCTCGTCTCCAGACCCATATATGTATACAGGCAATACATACGTTTCAAATAACATGTCAATTTTCTTTTTGCTTTCCAAGGTCTAGGCAAAAGCATCCCCCGGTGTAGCTTTGTTAATTTCATCACATGCAAGCAAAATTAGTTTTCTCTGGTCCTTTGACACACCACATCGTTTAAAAAATCTATTTATTTATCTAGAAAAATATAAAATACATATAACAATTTCAAATTGCCGAGTATGGATACAATAATTATAATAACGACATAAGTTTGAGAGCAAACGATATTTTCTCACCATAGCATGAAATTCATTTTTAGAATCCCGCATAACCGTTTGCCTATGAGGATACATTATTGTAGAATTCAATATCTAATCGAGCGAATATTGAGAGCCAGAGATAATAGTTAGCGTACATATTATTTAGGAAAAATAAGTAATGAAGGTGATAGTAAATGAGGAAAAAGGGTGAACAAGAAAAATGACTTAAAATGTTTTATTCTACTCCCTACAACCAGAGAAAAAAATAAAATTGTGAATATAATATTTCAAAACATCAATTTTCTGGAAGAAAACTATTTTGGAAAATTATAAAGAGGTGTGACTATAATATTTTTATGCATCATCATTTACCTCAAGACATAATTAATAAAATAATAAAAACTAAGAAAGAATTGAAATCAGTGGGGTAAAATTTGGAATTTATGGAAGCATTTTGTTATTTGAGCTACATCACCTCAAACCAAAGATGAAAATACTGACTTAACATGATCTGTGTTTAATTCTTTTATTTAGAGCAATTCACTGAGTGCACGTGACTAGTAGACTATGCATGCCCTTCTTATTTAAAATTTGAATAACTCTCCTCTCCAATATAAGGCAGCGTTTGAGCAATCCATGTAATCGTGACTGAAATCGTTGAAAATTCGCTCACTCATTGCCTAGCTTAAACGTTTAGGCATTAAAATTTGCGAACAAAATATATGGATGAGCTATAATCTGAACACACACGGGGATCTTCGAGACGCACAAATTCCATTTAACAATGCATAAAATCCTTATTGTTCCTTAAACTACTAAATAATTTCTCTTTGTGTGCTCCACAGAGAGAAATGGCCCAACATACATGTTTTTTACCAGGAAAACAGTCTCGCTTTGTTTTCACGCACTTTTTAAATTAAAGTTTATTGCACGAATTATTACTGGGCAGGAATAATTATTCCTGCAAGGAAATAGTTGAACGTCGATAAAATAAACTGAAATCTATACATTAGAAATTGATCATCGCACTACTTTTCGCTATATCGTCCTAAACAGCCTAACTGTTTTAAGCTCTTACCGGTCAAAATATTCCTCCATGTGTAATTCATAATTTTTCATCTGATGATGTACTCATAAATCATCTCTAAGCTCTTTCATAAATCAGTAAGGGTGTCCATATAACCGCGCTGGATCCAGGATACAAGAAGGGGGACTAGGTGGTGTGCCTGCGTGGTAATCTCCCAGCAGCAGTGGGGGTCCGAACAAAATTACCATTTTATCAAGTGTAAATTGGATACCCAATGCGGGGCTATAGCCCCCCATAGCCCCTCTCTGGAACCACCACTGCTAATAAAACCCTTAATGTCCCAAATAACCAAATGTCCGAAAATGTTCAGTCAAACGCTGAAACTTTCACAGATAACATTTTCTAAAGGCTGCCAATGGTATGAGCATGCAAAACTTCTTCATGCCTTTAGATGATTGCCTAATCTTGGAGAAACTCAGCACCTAATGCGTGATTCGGCTGCCGAAAAAGGCGATCGGAGTTTAACGCGATTCTCTAACAAGATATTTTTTAAGGGCCAAGTTAGCAAGCGAATTAAAAGTGAAAGCTGAGAAGAAAAAAGGCATAATATTTAATGCTCCGAGTACGTTTCACTTGATTCCAAGGCCATGGATAACACGCATTCCTCCACATACGCTGTCCAGCGGAGGCATTAAATATTAGCTCATCATGAGCATGAGACGTCACCTTATTTGCGACGAATGGAATTCTTAAAAATTTTGTCTTTTGAATTATGCCACCTCTCCGCAATATGAGATACCAAGGACAACGAAGTGAGTTCTGCATTTGGCTACTCTGAAAAAAGTTTCAGACCCAATTATGAATAAAACCTTTTAAAACCCACAGCTTACGTGGTGTCCCAAGGGAATAAACTACCACTTTACCCTGCATGTGTGGCTTGCTGCTGTGACTGCCTGATACCCTGCAGTGACTGAAATTCTCTAGCGCTTATGGCTAGTTAGAGATAACCACGGCCCTCACAATCCTATCCAACCTTCGGGTTTATGACCTGAGTGTGTATCGGCAATAGCATTGGAATTTTCGTTACATTTTTTTTCGCTACGTTACGTGGAGCATTTGGTTTACCCGGGAGGTCCAGCCAAAGTAAGTAAGAAAATAGACAAGAGTGAATATATTTAATACATTTTTCAAATCCATTGAAATTGACCGGATATATTTCTCAATAGTGCAGGTTGGGCCATGAATAACCCCTGCTGGCTGCCCTTACTGTCATCTTATCTTGATCAACGTAAACTGGCGATTACCCATATCCAGCCTATTGTTGATATTCTGCTCGCTCCTCACCTTGTGTATTTCTCAATTTGTTTTACAAAATAAATCAGTCTCTAATAATTTATCTTCGATTTTGGTAAATATGCGAGAATTCGAAGGAAAGTTTCAAATTCACTCCTCTAAAGGTCCTCCGTAATCAAGACGTGCGTGAAATTAAACGTGAAAGCGTGAGTAATTTTCTTGGGTCATGGATAAAAGCTCTAAGTAACCATGCTAATGTTCCCCATGCAGTATATTAGAAATTAGCGCAATAAACAATAAAAGGGAATTTCTCAGATCTATTACGACGCCACTGTATTTCATTGGAAACACTTTCCCACGAAATTCTCAACCAAAAATTTGAAAAACTGACTCTGAAAGGTATTGACTGGAAAACTAGCTGTAGTTTTCGGTTCAAATTGGGGAGAAGGATTTGGATCCTCCGGATGCTCTAAAAAGATCACTGTAAAAATTCCTCATTCGATTATAAGAACTTCGCAGGTTGCACTGTTCGCCTTTGAAGGGAAGGAGTTCCTTAAACCTCTTGGTTTGATTTTTATGGCCGAAAGTTATGATGCTGACTGAACTCTTCTTTCAACTGTGCAATAAAGAGAAATCTCAGGTTGAATAGCTAAGTGAAGGAAAGCATCAAAAAATATGTTGTAATTGATATTATTGCTACTGTATAGATACCTTTTTCTCAACTTATACGAAACCAAACTCTACAAATGAGGTATCAAAATTCACAGAGTTTATCAAAGAACATGCCACGGCATATCTTACTTCCTAAATATTGCTATTGTTTCCAAAAATAGGTTTTAAAATAATTAAAAAAAAACAAAGAAAAAAACAAAAACCGGTAAATATTCCTGACGTTAACGGCACACAAACTGATACATTTGTTCATTTGCAACGATATCTCGCATTCTTTAAATAACTTTTATCAAAATGCGGCTGATTCCACATTCATGTCTCCTGTTGATACGTGAGTATGAGTCATCATGTGCGTTTAAAAGAGGATAGTGTAATAACTTCCAATGTTGTGTTTAAAGAGGTCCTCTGACCTCAATTTGTACATGAACATTCCAATTTACATAAGACCCTGCCTTTTTTTTCTAAATTTTAAAATTAGAAACGCTCCTATCCCTCTGTGGACCTGCATTTAAAAGAGCGGGGAAGCCCGCTGGGAGCGGGCGCAGCACGCTCGTATAATTATATTCACTTCTGACCAATTAATGGACCCTCGATGGTTACAGGAGAGATTCGAACGTTTTCTAATTTAATATTGGGTGTAAAATCACATTGAATAATCAATATAGATGTGTTTCAGCCAAAGAGTCATTATTAAATTAATTTGTGTATGTATTGTAGGCAACATCATTCTATTACAATTTTTGTTTTCCTAAAATTCATTCTGACAATTTTTTCTTTCAAAATTTCTGCTCACATTCAGCATAGCCACTACGTTGCTGGTTTTGGATCCCTCGGCTAGAGTAGTAAGCCCTAAGGCCTATCTCCAGATACAGTTTTCAATGATATGCAGAAAAAGAGAAAGTTGTCACTCTCATCCCTGTCAAATGAAGTCTTCAGAAAACCCAGCTACAGCTCTTTTATCTCAAATAAATATTAATTTTCTCACTTGGATACCTTGCCATGTCTCTCCAATAATGATATAACTTATATGCTTAATAATAGACTATCTTAGAATTTATGTTGAAGAAAAGAAAAAAAATATCGTTAAAGTGTGTTTCTTTTCATACTTTTCAACAATTAGCTCTGCGAATATCAAAACAAATTTTTAGTTATGCTATTGCCGAAATATTTTGCTTTTAGTTTCCTAAAAACCTTTATTTACACACTATATCTCTATGGCCTCTTTTAGCTTTTTGATTCGAAGCATTAATAAAATTCAATGCGCGATTGCTCTTTAAAACTAAGCCCCTAATTGCCAATATTTTTAATTATTATGAAAGAATACTCGCGCGCATTCATTTGCAACTTAAAGGGCAATAACTCGTAAAAACACTCAAACAGGGTAAATCTCAATAAAGAAAAAAGGCTATTTCGTTAAGGAAAATAGGGATTAAACCATATCTTTTGTGTAAGACGCTCTATCATCGTTGGCATGATGGCCAACTCCTATTTTCAGAAATGTAAATCCGCCTATCCAACATTTTATACATATTCAAAACAAGATAAAAATTAACAGCATAAAGTTCCACTCCCAGTATTCGAGTGGGTAGTAAATAATTTTGGTGCCAAAATGAGCAAATTCCTACTTTTCAGTAGCCACAGTGCAGAAAAGTTACGATTGATTTTGGCTTTGAAAACAATGAAAAAAATATTCGAATCGAGTAATTTCTTCAGACAAAGCGTTCCAAATGTCAAAAAATGGCGAATTTCGAAAAGCTACTATTCCGCCTTTTTAATTATGCTTTATTCGTGTACACAGTATGCAAAGCTTTGCATATTGTGTACAGGATATAGCAAAATACGCTAGGCTCTCAATATTTTGATAATTTTCGTTCATTTGAAAAAGGAAATTTTGTCAGAACATGAGGTTTGTAAGTGAGCATAGGAGAAGGAAATTCGAGATGTTACAATCGTTTAAAATATATATCACCCCCAATTCCAACTGTATTTCGAAGGTGCAGAAAAGTTTCTCGGGTTTTCCACCGGTTGATGTTCTCAATGTCTCCCGACGTTTCGAGCAGCGACACTGTGTTCATCCTAAGGGGATCTTCCGAATCCGTCCGTCCGTCATTCGGAAGATCCCCTGAGGATGAACAGCAAGAACAGCTGATACGCCGGGAAAACCTATGATCATACAATTTTCGAAGGCGTAGCAAGATAGGATGACATTTTTTTTGTTTTATTTTCTTATTTTAAGTATACCAACCATTCGCAACTGTGCAGCGCTACAGTAACTTGGAAGTAAAAATATTAATTTTTTGCAGGACATAGTAGGATGGTACATCGTATATTGCATTAGCAGCAGGTAAACTCACCCCATGGGCGTGTGTACCCCCATGGCAAGGGGTTCCCCTGGCCTCTTCCCTGGACGGGCACCCGTCGGACATCTCCTAGCGCATGGAACGGCGTGCCTCACGCTCTCCGTGTCGAGACTCTCAGCGAGGTAGCACACGCTCCGAAGATGGCTGCACAGGGCCTCATCTACAGCGGCGAAGAATGGGGAAAATAAAGCATTAGAATGCATGCATACATATCCGGTTGTCATAATTTTACACAATTATAAAATCTGTACTTAATTTCGCGAAAAAATTTATGATCCACAGAAGTCATTTAGCAACATTAAGTCGAATTTATCCCACCTAAAAATATTAATTCGAATCCCGGATGAATCCTCCGGACATCCCCAAATAAAATCCTTCAATTGATGGGTGGCTCATGAAAAGGAACTGGCCTCATTAACCTGAATGCATGGCATTCACAATCCTGTGGCAAAAACGTTTAGGGAAAACTCTACCCTCACCTATCCAAACTAGCCTAAGGGTTGAAACACGAAGAGAGAGAGAGAGAGCAATGAAAATCAAAATAACTGGAAGATAAAATGAGAAACCATGCGCTTCAGTTTTAGAAAAGAGTACATAAGATTACTTAATCTATTACTTACAATACACTGATACCAAGTCATAAGGAAGATATAATGAATACAATCCAATCAGATAAACTAGTGATTTCTTTACGCTTAAATTGGAGTAGAATCAAATTAATTTCCCTCTGTATGTAAATAACATAGATTCAATTACAGTAATTTAAAAAATTAATTTTCTGATCATATGAATGAAATTCGGATTCAACGAAGAATAAATTATATCCTTAGTCTTGATATTATTTTCACAAATCTTTGAGACTATTAGATGGCATATTTTCGTCGTAGAAACGCATGATGAGCACCTATGAAACATTTAAAAAATTTACAATGTACTAACTTCTATCCAATAGGTAAAATGTTGAGAGGATCTCTGGGTATTTCTAACGATTAAAACGTAAGCAAACGGCGAGATACCTGGACCACTCACGTCTTAGAATGATATATTTCTCTAGGAACATATTTATACATATATATTTTGCTAGTGGTAGCCCACATCGTCCAAATGGCAGTGCCGGATTCCACGACCTTAGAGTCTCGATCCAGAGAGTCGACAGGTATAAATACAAAATCAACCAATATTTACGTGGTAATGACAAAATGGGAATCAAATTACTTGAAGAGTTGGCGCAGAATGGCTGCGAGCGACCGCCGTTGATGCAGAAGTCGACGTCTCCAATGCGCCCCGACTCGCCGTAGAATCCTGCGTTGGTGTGCAACACGACGACGGAGTGCGCGTCGCGGGCGTCCAGTTTACCCACTCCGGGGAGACTGTGTACAAGGGGACGGGCCGGATCCAGAGCTGCAATGAAAACAAGAGACTCCATTGCAATGACATATTAAGGCCTCAACCAAATAATATAGATCCAAATTGAGCATAGGACAAGCGAGGCAGGAGTTTCCCCGCAAGATTAAAAGGATAATATTCTTTTAGTTCTTTATTTTTTAATAAGCGCCCGCTCCCAGCGGGCTTCCCCCGCTCTTTTCAATGCAAGTCCACAGAGGGATAGGAGCGTTTCTAATTTTAAAATTTAGAAAAAAAAGGCAGGGTCTTATGTACAAATTTAATTGGAATGTTCATGTACAAATTGAGGTCAGAGGACCTCTTTAAACACAACATTGGAAGTAATTACATTATCCTCTGTTAAACGCACATGATGACTCATACCTACGTATCAACAGGAGACATGAATGTGGAATCAGCCGCATTTTGATAAAAGTTATTTAAAGAATGCGAGATATTGTTGCAAATGAACAAGTGTATCATTTTGTGCGCCATTAACGTCAGGAATATTTACCGGTTTTTATTTTATTTTTTTATTTTTTGTTTTTTTTTGTTTGTTTTGCTTTTTTTATTATTTAAAAACCAATTTTAGGAAACGATAGCAATATTTAGGAAGTAAGGTATGCCGTGGCATGTTCTTTGATAAATTCTGTGCATTTTGGTACCTCATTTGTAGAGTTTGGTTGCGTATAAGTTGAGAAAAAGGTATCTATACAGTAGAAATAATATAGAAGATTGCCAGTGAGTGGAAAAATGGCTTCTTTGATAGCTGTTATTCTATTATTATTTTAAGACATTCTTGAGGCATATTTCGCTAGTGTTTATCATCATTCCCTTTCTTATGGACATTCAAGATATTTATAGTTCTTTATTTTTTAATAAATGTAGACTTATCAATTCCTGCGGCTGGTTCAAATTCATCCTTCAAAATACAAATTCTTCATCTCCAATTTTCCCTCACATTCTTCACAGAGACACATATAAATTGATGCGTTTCTGGTGTTTGGAATCTTGATAATCAAAATTATTCACTGAAACCTGGTTTGCTGGTTTAAATACATGATGCGGATATACACTGCTCAAATTATTTCCTTTAATAATTCTCAATTGTACAACAACTATCAATGCACCTGGTATACTTCGATCGCCAATATTTCTTCCAAACAACTACCTCAAATTCGAAAATTATTTTTCTGAATTCATAGGTGTTGGCAGAGGAATGCCATAAAAATGAGGCCCCATCTTTATTGCATTGAAGATTTATTACAGAGTTCACAGAATAAGAATTCAAATTCACACAGAATCAGAAACAGCTCTGATGTTAGCATCGTAATGATAATTTTCAAGAGTATTATGATACTTATGAAATCTTTAGAACTAAGAAAAGGTAAGATCATTCAAACGATCTGTATCATGAGCTCTCTTGAACAAATTATGACACTTAAACACTATGTTACCCAGTGGTTATGAGATAAGACGAGTGTGCCCATAAATAAAGCATCAGTTCTCTTAATACATTCTGATTAAACTAAAAAGAAACCTTTGGTTGAAAGAAAGCTATGGGAATATTTCTATTTTATCAGTTTTAATTTGTACAGAATGAATTCACAGCAAACCCCCTTGAATTATATAATCTCACCATTTCAGTTTTTTTAAACTATTTTCATTGTAAAAAATCTGGTTTTGCACGGCTCATATTTACGAGCAATAAAGTTAAACATTAGTAAACCGTACATACAACCGCTTACACATGAGCAAAAAGAAAAATTAGGAAGAATATTTTTTTATCATAGGAGGACTCCAACTCCACTATTTCCCAAAAACATCACTACTGGAAACAGCAAGAAATTTCCACTGGTATTGGGAAAGCCACGTGCTCCTACTTACCAATTATTCTATGAAGTGGATACCCGAGAAAGTTGGAAGTAAGCCCGCAGACGTGAGCACCGAGACTGTGGCCGACGCACATGCTCTGGTCGCTGCGGCCCCTCAAGTGCACCAAAGAGCCGAACAGGTGGGCCAAACAGCGAGCCACGGGCCTCAGGTTGCTGACCGCTGCTGTGTAGCAAGGAGCCTTGGCCAACGCCCCCCAGTCCAAGACGAACACATTGTAATTTCCGTTGCTACGATATGCTGCCGGAAAGAGAGATAACACTATGGCATAACTGTCATGAAATACGATGAAAAAAATATCATGAATTATAGGATATGAAGTAAAGACACCTTGCAATTTTCCGCATAAATATTTATTTAAAAATGAGTCAACATGTTTCCCTGCACTCCAGCATCATCAGGACTCTCTAAGGACTATGAGTCCTGATGATTCTACACATGATAAAACATGTTGGAACATTTTTAAGTAAATATGTGGAAAAGTACTTCATATCCTTCAATAGACCTCCACAAAGTACCAGCCTTAATTAATTTTATCATGCATTGTGATCAAAGGTAGCATTCGATTAATATTTTAATATTTTCAGCACTAAAATTTAAAAATTTTCCTCCCCAAAAAAATTAAAAGAAACAATTTGAAGAAACAAAATAGAATATAAATTTGAAAAAAATTAACATAATTTAATAACCACATTAATTCCATGTAATAAAATTCAACATCTATTTGTGACGCATCAAAGATTTTTTTGTAGTGATTAAGAATAAGCAATACAAATTTCTTTACTTATCAAGAATGAAAATTCTCAATTTTAGACTGCTCTAATTGTGGCCAATAACCGACGTCATCACTGCATCAACAGCAACATAACAACATCATTTTCATTATAATTTTTAGAAGCGTTAATAAAGTATAAAATAGTTAAGTAGTTTAAGTAGTAGTTAAGTAACCTAATGTTACTTTCATACTTGAAAAGGGTAATTCATTTTAAATTGATATTGATTTTCACATGAAATGAGTATTTATATCTACCAGCAATGAGAGTGTTAGAATTAATTTAAAAAATTACGGGTTCTTATATCATAATAATTCCCAAATTGTTTACTTTTCCCATAAAACTTCAACTGGTCAACATTTTTCTACCAGACATGGAGAAAATCACGCACGCATATATATAAAAATTTCCGTTTTACATGAAACAATTAGATATTCTGATACCAGTGCTTTTCAAGGAGTTTCATGCACACACGCACTAGTTTCATGCAAAATAATATAGGTTTTCTTGAAACATCCTTGCAGGTATGGGTGAAAGATGAGGGCGTGAATTTATGTGCCAACTGTTTGATATCATTTCCTATGACCATCGATTCGATTTATTGGCCAAAGTACTTGCGTGAGACCTCATTCTATAAGCATGGATCAAATTTCCATAGTAAGGCAGGAGGGAATATAACGGAGGGCCTTGGAAACTCGAGAATCCCCAGAAATAGGCATTTTTTTGCGTTTAATCCAGGGGCGGTCTGGGGTGATTGGGGGCCCTCGGCTGAGGCTGATTATGAGGCTCCCCTTACCGAGGGATTCGAGGGTCCTCCCCCGGAAATTTTCAGGAAATTGCCTGCCCGGAAATGGATTTTGACGTTATTGTGGCTCTTAAAAACCAGATAAAAGTTAATAACAAATTTGTGAGAATTTCGTGAGAAAAAATACTACGAAAAGTCAGAATTTCACAGGTTATAAACTTTAATAATGTACATCTATTATTTATTGAACTTATTCCTTGAAACTGCGCTCAAATATTTAAAAAGAACTCCAAAATAACCTTTCCCAATAACATTTTCAAAATGGCATCGGGTTCTCTTTTGTCTTCTGACAACATTATTTTATTTATTTTTCTGATGATCTTCTTGCACTCAGTGTGTTGTAAATAAAGCTACTAATGAAAACATAGAATTTTATTACTACAAAAAAACTGGTTCAACTTATCTGAGTCCGCTATATTACACCTTTCATGTAAGCTTCACGATAGACGCGAGCGTTGTGGAGCCCTCTAACTCGGAGCCCTCGGCGATTGCCAACTAGCCGACCTGGCCAGACCGCCCTTGGTTTAATCCATCTACCGGCCCGCCGGTTAGAGCTATCTTATTATTTTCTATCCATCCACATAGTTCTTTATTTTTTATTTTCACATTTTTAAATTGAAAAAGTATAATAAGTTTTCCGCATTTAAGTGCACGAATCTTTCATATTGATCTTCCCATCCCCGGTGATATAGTTGTTGCATATTTGTCACTTTATTCTGTATTTGGCACTGCCGTAGGGATTCATGATTCTCCCTTATCTCTCATATATCCACTTACCATCCCTCAAGACAGACATGGGAACCTTCCCATCACCGCCCATGTATCCATGGACTAATATGACGTCGGAAAGCACGGGGTCCCAGCCGTAGTTCTTGAGCGTGTTAGCGTTGAAATCGCTCGGCGGCTCGAACATCTTGATGCGAGACGCCTTCAAGTCACTGCGGACGAAAGGAGAACTTTAATCACACTCCATGGCCAACACTCAGGCGGGACATTTGAATATGGGCATTTAGACTTCATCATGGCAACAGGATATAATGATTTCTTAACTAATATATGTAGCAAGTAACACCAAAGAGGAGTGCAGTAAATCCAGCAACAGTTTAAACTTACATTACTGTGCCCAAAATAAAAATTTGAAAATAATGTTCATCTTATGAACTCCCGTGCTACGCTATTGTAATTATTTATTTGAGTGTGCTTTTGACCAGATTTTAAATGAATTAATGACTTATAGCAAAGGAGACAGCGCTATTTGAACCACTGAGGTACTCTTACTCGATTCTGTCATTTAAGAATCTAACAGGGATTTTGGATAGTATTTTAGCTAACTTCATATTTATGCAAAATCCATAGGTTTTAATTTGCTATGACTGACGGAGAGGCAGTACTAAAGTACTACAGAAAATCGCTGGATGAGGGATACTTGTAAATTTTAAGACAAAATGTTTTTGAAATAGAAGTGAACAATGAATGAAAACATTTTAAACTGTTGCCGGACATTAGATTGTGATTTTTGATAGAGAGATAAAATGAAACAAAAAGTGACATTTATGAAAGAGGAAATTTCTTCTATAGTATAACATGAAGATAAAGACACCAACCTAGTACGGAATAAAAAGGTTGATGCTGATACTACAGAAAATAAGAGGAGAAAAACGTGAAAATGTTTGATTTAATGTATCATATAGATAGTCTAGCAAGAATTTCCACCAATATCAAACTTTTTATGCTATTCTCCCTAAAAAGAGTTGCTATGATGACCAAATATTCGTTATTTCAATTTAAGCCACATCTACAAAAATCAGATCATGCCACTCGTATTTAATAAGGGTGCATCCAAATTACATACGTAAGGCGTTTGGGGGGGTAGGAGGTCAGACCGAATCTAATCTCACGCGGAGGAGAGGACGGTTCCTAGCAAGTATCACGTATTTTTTCCCGCTAGAAACACTGTAAAATGTGATACAAACTACGATCTTAGAAATCTTAAACATTAGTCTTAACTAATCTTAAATAATAAAAAACATGCCAGTCGTGAGACTGCCGTTGGAAGTGAAAACTTTTTATTTTAAAAATTTTGGACGTTGATTGACGTTAAAAAATGTACAAGAAGCCTATGCTACTAACTGGATTAGGAACCGGCGGTGGTAGAGATTTTCAGAGATCCCTGCTTGAATGTTGTGTGGAGGACATTTCAAGCGCAACACTCCTTCCGTCGGATGGGACGCTAAGCCGAGGTCCCCTTGGTGCCTTTCGTTAAGAGCAGGCTAACGCCGACGCCGGGTTTCTCTCCACCCTTCCTTACCTACCATTCCCTAATGGCGCAAATGACCTCAGCTGTCGGTCGCCTCCAATACCATACCATACCATGGATTAGGAATATAATCTCGGAAAAGCCAAGTTACTAGCCGAAATAAAAAAATACTTTTTATAACTATTGCTATGAACAAAATTGACTCACTATTGTCAACACTAAACGCAGCGATCCTTTCTGATTCAGAATATATTTTCATACAGGAGGAACGAACAAATTCAAAACTCTTTCTCTCTTTATTTCCCTCTCCTTCGTTTACAACGAGGCGGTGACGATTTTGAGGTGACGGTCACGCGAGTTCAGAGTTATTTTACCAGTCTGAAAAAAGTGCCCAACGCTCCATACGATGTTTTCACTTCAAAATATTTTCTTAACGTGTTTCCTTTTTTATATTTCTACAATATATAATTGTAAACACTCCACATTTATAAATTAATTTCATGTGATAATATTCGAATAAGCTACTCACATTGAACGCAAAAAAAGAAATTGAGTTATATTGTACCAACCTTCACTATTCTTGTATCGAGTACACTCTCCTGCACGAGTATGAACTGGTGACGGTGACGGTGATGCGAGTCTAATGGTTTGTATCCTTCCACAAGTATTGTGTATATAGCGAGTATACTGTGTATATGCAGAATATACACAATTATACATATATGCAGTAGCGGTGACGGTGACGCGAGTCCAATGTCTTTTACCCATATACAAAAGTGCTCAACGTGCCATAAGAAGTTTTCCCTTCAAAATAATTAAACAAATTGTTTTTTATAAATCTAACGCAATGAAGCATACACTGCACGTATTTACACTGAAAATACGCATTTTGAACAATTTCACGTGAGATTGGAGGATTGGGAAGCTACATCTCACGATAGCTCACTATGGAGGATAGTAGGGTGCACAAAAATCGCCAAAATCACCTCACGTGATTATTTTACACCACATAATGGACAATAACAAAAAATTCAATAAATATTCAATAGAAATCTTTGATAGCAAATTGTAAGAGCGATAAATCTCATCCAATTGAGAAAAAAATCAAGGTACGATGGGAAATTTTAATCAAAAGTACCACCCGGAAGCATTTTCCAAAACCCCAAGTTGAATGTCCGAACCAAAAATATTATATTGCCCTCTAGTAGATGATTCGGGCAGAGGTGAGAGGAAACCGAGGAGAGAAAACACAGGAAGTGAGGGCATAAAATCAAGATCGTCACGCGTCAGCAACTAGATAAGTAAAATCTAGTTTTTCGTGCGTCAACCGAGTTGAGCGCTAAAACTTTTTATCACGAGGTCATCCTTTCACCCATGTTTCGGCCGTGGGACCACTACTTCCGCGAGACCCTTTTGGGGACCAGCGGAAGGGGAAAACCATGGCCATTAAATAAAAAAAGACTAGACTCAGGAAAATGCAGAGGGATACGATTATTCCATAGTTCTTCTCATTCAATCAAACCCGGGTGACAGGTATGCTCATTTCGACAACCTGTTCTAAACTTGCTCAAGGCCCTGACACATGGGAGGCTGTTGAAAGTCGAGGCGGAGGCCATTAGGTATCCAAAAGTAAGCAATAAAGGTTTTTTTCCTCCATCATGAACATCAGTGAACGTATGGAAGGTTTTCTGGAGGTCAGCGGCGTAATTCCTGAAGTAAGTTATCCTCATGCATAAATATGAGTACTCGGTCAATCACAGATATTTTACCACGTAAAAACGTCAAAATTTAATCTTTGAATACGACAATATCCGAAGTAACTCGAAGTTTGATCATATCCTTGAAAATTAATTTTAAAAATGATCCTTGAATATGTCAATCACTAAAGTAACTCGAAGTTCAAATTAAATCTCTCTATGCTCTCTCAAAGTGCTCTTCAATGGTTCAAAATTATTATACCACGGCTGCCAGATAAAGTACAAAAAATTACAAAATAAGGTACTAATTAATAACAGGAAAACATAAATAGGCCATAAATAGGATATAATATTCACAGCTTATTTTTCCAGCCAATCGCGACTCCTTTTCATCAATCTACTTCTTACTTTACGGCATCTTGTAAATAATGTCCAGATTTCCTTAGTTCCTTATTGATCCATAGCAATTGATGCAATTTGTCTATTAAGCACAATCGATCAAATTTATTCAACAGTATTCTCAATGAGATGTTAAAACAATTAAGTGACTCATTATAAATGCCATTAAATTAAATTAAACTTAAAATTGTAACATGAAATACTACCACCATTCATCCCATTGAATTTTTTCAATAAGTTTCATATTCCAATGCAAGGGTATAACATACTTTAAATCTATATACAATGCGTTGTCAGAATTGAAGGGTATGGAAAATAATTAATAAAACTAAAACATAAAAAATAAAAAACGGCACCACAACCCGCAACATGTGCCTATGAAATCTCGTATGAGACGTTAATTTGTATACAAATTGACATACTTCCTAGACCTTATGTGATGATATGAGACGAGGTGAAATCGTTCGCAGACCTTTCATATCTTTGTCTGAACTAAGGGCCTTTCATGCATCGGGCTTCGTGAAGGTATGCAATAGTCTGCTCTCCCTACGGCAACATCCGAAATAGCAGTCCACGGTGGGCCCATTGAATGAGGTCGTCTTACTTTCCACACGGTGAATATCCAAGCAGCCAATAGTGTCACAATACTTCAGGATCGACGGAGCCACCCTATCGAAACAAGTGTGGGAAAGAGATCAAATCGCAGTGCTTTTGTAGAGGGAAAAAATATTCACCCAACAGGATTTCACTACGTGCGGGCTCATTGAGTATTCCGCCGGGACAGGAGATGCGCCCACGGAATCTGAAAGCATCGGACAAATATTTAGAAACGGGACCGTTTGGCTGTGTCGCGGGCGAAATGGTGGATACGTGCAAACTGGTTACGAGCGAGTGAAAAGTAAGCGTACGATGATCAATTCAAGGAGCATAGCACTTTAGCATGTGTTCGTATCCGTGCTCTAATAAATCTCTAAAAATTTCAAGTCCATTTCATGAAGATATTCCCAAAACGTATGCCTCAACACGGTATTATTAAAGTCTACTGGATGAAATTTGCCCATAGACAAGTGGTTATATAGATTTGTTCCAGGTTTTATCTGGTGGAATTCTCACAGATTAATAAATTAAATTTTTATGGGCAATTTTCCATAAATATTATTATTTTACAGGTTTGATGATTAAACATAACCGGTCGTAATGTAAAATTAACGTATAGGTGGAAAATTTTCTGTAACTTTTAATTTCCTAATAGGTGTATGAGATTTTTAAAGAGTTTAGAGATGAATTAATTGGCCAGTTCAAATACGAAACACTCAAATTTAATAAAAAGGAGAATAATATTTGTACATGCAGTGATTTAGAGTGGCGCTATTGAAGTCAATATTCAGTCTCCTACTTTAGGAAATAATTTCGAGTCAAATACGATGTTCTGGGATAATTAACATAAAAAATTAATGGACGCCTGAGCATTATCCAAACGCCTTCATTTATGTCATCCTTGTTCCTAAAAAACCTTATAAACACCCAATAAATTATTTTTATTCCTCTTATCCTTATTCCTCCAATCTTACCATTGCTCAACTTTCCGTTTTCAACATTTAAGGATTATTTCTCACATCTCCAAATCCACATCAAAACGGTTCTTATATGTCAAACACACATTTATTTGACATTTAAAACAACCTATTTTATTTCTTCACGTCTCTAGTTTTTCCGGTCAGCAGTTTCCTCTCCTTTCATAACCAGCCATTTACCGACGAAATTCTCGTTCCAATGACTCCATTGTGTATGACATACTGTTTCTACCATAATGCTCTGAGTTTACGGACTGAAAATTGTCCCAAATATCATTTCCTCACGTCAGAGTGTCGTAACTAAGCGGAAAAGGACTGTTCTAGAGGTTATCTTCCAATTCAACCCATACATAACCCAGTATTAACTGCTTTCTTCGTTCATGTACAAAAGGCGACCTGTTTAAAAGGACTCAAATAGAAAAGAATATGTATATCAGAAACATCTAGAATTTTTGGCATAATACTTTTCAGCTTTGGTTCTTCGATTTTATTTAAGTGTAGAATAATATAGTATAATCTTCAGAATACAAGGAATTCCAAATCCGAAGTTTGGTATAAGCACTAAAACATTGTATCTAAGTCATTGATTCGGAATACAATAGGTATAATCCATTATTTTGTCCAGTAGGCAAATTATTATTAAAATATTACTTTAGAGAAGAATTTAAAAGCTGAGGGTAGCGTTGGTGAAGAATGGCGTTTTGATTATAGATTGATCAGGAGAGAAATTTTTACTATAAGTCAAGAAAAATACCCGTGAGCACATTCTAGATCATGCATTAATTCATTATGTGTAAATATTTTATATTATCACTTGCATAATATGAATTTATTGTGTTTGTATTGACGTCCATAACATATATTTGCGTAGGATGAGTGAAATAGGAATAGTGAACGTTAGGAAATAAAATTGCTTTCTCTCCGAATGACTATAGAAATTTGAGTAATAACCACTGCAATATAGTACTCTATAACTATTGAAGAGCAAAATATATTATTGAGCTATATTTTTAACGATAGTTCAAGACAACAATCGATTACAGCCGCATGGACCCAGTCCGATGGACCGTATTTCTGACAAGCATAATCGCGATGGAATGAGTCGCCAGTAGCTCTTAAGCATTAGCAGAAATAATTACGGTTTTCTTTATTCAATTTTAAGAGGTGCACCGAGCTAAGTTGTTTCATAAGCGACTAGGCTAAGAGTAGTAAAAAAAAGTAATATTTACGTGAACATATTCTCCATCTCCATTCTTGACCTTAGTTCCGCGGCAAGTTGCAGGAGGTAAATAATTAATTCGAAGATTTGAACTTTCCATGATATAGGAAACGTTATTTTTTGAATCATCATAATGTTCCACCAAACATTTGAGAAGCTCCATTATAGAAAACATATTACGCATGTTACGCACGTATGGAAACGCATGTTACCGCTAAGTCATTTACCTGATTACCTGATAATTTCCGGAAATATGAAATTGCCATCAATAGAAATTAATTAATTCCAGGCCTTATTTCCTTAAGCTCTCTAACCCGTTCACATAATTCCACATTCTGATTTCCGTAATACTTTCCGGCATGTATTCACGCCTTACTTTTACTCCATAATTACCTCACTCTTTGCTACTTTCACTTTTCAAGAGGCCTTAGGGGTGGTTCAAAGAGTTACGTCAGACCACTTAATATCTTTTTTGACCCTCCCTAACCACTATGCACGATAATGTAAGATTTTGAGAACCCCTCTTCCTACTTGTCTTACAGAAGAGGTCGGATACCGTCTTTTGAGGAAAGAATTTTAGTGTAGTTTTTGGGTCTTTTGGAATTCATCACTTATTTTCCTTATGCCGCATTCCCATACCTGTCCGTAGGCTTTCGATTATCATTTCTACATATATATTATTCATCGGTTTTCCATATCATCAAATTCCCAAGCACTCCTTTTAAAAGAACACCTCATCCTTAGGCCCCAATATGTTAAGAGTATTGTATTTTTTGCAATATTTCCAACCAACTTAAAAACATACAGTTAAACGCAACACGCACTTGCATGTAGAGCAATTTTCGTGAGTACACATACCATCAACGAAAAAATCAATTTCAAGTCTTATCTCCTTAAGCTCTCCCATCCCTTCACACAATTCCTCATTCTGATTTCCGTAATAGTACTGGCCAATTGAATCTAGGCCGAGAACGTTAAGTCCTCAAGTTCAAAATACTTGTCGTAAAGCTTGAGAAAAAAATATCACGCACGCACAATATTAATAATACACCATGATATATTCATTAATATGGAATAATTAGTTAATTAGTGAAGCCTTAATACCAGTGTCAACTTTTAATTTCCATCTATATGGATGGAAGTTTTTTCACCATGACAAAATACGCAAAGAAAATTTGTTACAATTAAACATTAATTGGTGAACGAAGAAAGTACTTTGCTTCGTACGACCTATGAAGATTTAGCTAAAGTAATAATTTACAAGAGATTGTATCTTCAGCTGAGCAGAGAATTCAATTTGAGTTCCATATCACCCCAATTTTGGATTCTGGAAATGTTCGCGAAAAAGAGTTGAGAATTTTATTTTACAAAAGGTCAATCTCAAGGCTAGCTTCTTCCTTGTAAACCGCATTTAAAAGGTGATTGGATATTAGAATTGTGATCATGGATCATTTCACGGAGCTAAGAAAAATACATTATACTCACCTCCGTAATCCCCAAGTAACTAGAAGGGAAATAAACAACTAAATCTCCGCTGCGGAGCAGCGTTTCACCCGGACGTAACTTTGAAGTTTTCTGAAAAGTCATCAAACTTTTGATATTTGTGCTTCTGTATGATTTAATGTTTTCCCGGCGTATCAGGTGCAGAAAAGTATCTCGGGTTTTCCAAGGCGAACATCAACCGGTAGAAAACCCGAGAAACTTTTCTGCAATTGTGCTTCTGTTTACACTTTTAAAACCGCTCAGACTGTCTATCGTTATTTGAATTGCATTAAAACTAACCTAAGGTAATCAATGCCAATACACAGTAATTAAGTGTTTAATACCACTCAGATTGTAAATGGAAAACAAATATTTTTTGCAAACTGCAATGCACCACAAATTGTTTTTTTTTCATCCACTTAAATTAGCCTTGAGATACACGCTGTGATGTACAAAATTACTCAGCATAATTTTCAAACATGCAATCGGATCAAGAAACAGGTAGTGGTCTCGATGTGAATAGGTTCGTCTGTATCCCAAATTTAGATGCGAATCACTCCGAAAAGGTATCTTATATCAGCCTGCGGCCGCCGCTCCTAAAACTTGGAAATGCTCTTGGAGCTGAATCAACAGAGCAGCAAAGCCCGGACACGCAAAAGAAAGCGAGAGACCTCTATGGCATTATCGTCGTCCTAGACCATAACAAGAAGTCGGCGGCCCTTAAAATTGCATCTCCGAAAAGAGCAACGCCCTCTCCCCGCCTGAATTCTCCGAAGAACCCATGCTGAGCGTCTGGCAGAGCCTTAAAAGAGCAACGTCAGCGCTTTGTCGACCTCCTTGAAAAGGAAAAGACGTCTGCGGCGTTTAACGGATGGTGGTTTATGAGTTTCGCGAGGAGAGTGCGATGGTATTGCACCAAACGGTACCTTGGATAGTAGTAGAAGAGCATGTCCGAGTCTGGGCAGGAACTATCTGCCTTTCTTCGGACGCAGTTTCTGGAGTCACCCTTCGTCGAGTTGCCCAAGAGCAAAATTTCCTGCAAATTCTGAGTTCGGTCTGTAATGAAATGGAAAATAATACAAATCACTGGTTGTGAAAATAAGAAACTTAAAGCAGCATGTGGAGTTGGTGAAATGTTTTTCACCCTCATTTTCGCGAGAGCCAGGGTAAGAATGCACCCAAATAAAAATAAACGACAAACTTCTTAAATGCAGAAACATCACTGGCTGTAAAAATAGGGAGCTTGAAACAGCATGTGGTGGTAATGATATGTTTGTCACTCATTTTCACAACAGGGGAGCCAGCGTAAGAGTGTGAACCGAACGGCGAACTACATAAATGCAGAAACGAAAAATGATCCCATTTAGTTGGTAAGCATATACAAATAAGACTATTGTTATTTCCACCTAACCGAGTTTTTTTTCTGGATTTAGAAAAAATCATCACAATTAAAAAAACAAAGCTAAAATAGCGAAGGGAGTTTGGATAGACATACAATAATAAAGCAACAACAAAAATATCCAATGCAGGCAGAAAATTGTGGTTTTGTTCTTCGGAACTGAAGAAAAAAGATGACTCCTCGGCTCTAGATTTATTTTAAGTGCGACGACATCGACAAAGTTCTACACGGCAAAAGTAGTAAATAATACAAAACAATTTGTGGAGATAGAATACCGTAGTTCAATATTTCAGGAAGTAATAAGTGAGCAAAGCACACCAGATCCCTGTCGATACGAATACAAAGTAAACTTGATGCATAAAACCATTTATTTATTTTTTTTGTTATGCTGTTAGAACAAGTATTAGCAGTTAAAAATCCAGATTTACTACTTCGAAAGACTTTTTGTTTCATTTAATTTCTTTAGCCAAGAAGAGTCGAAAACTCAGATTTTTTCGCATGTTTTGATATTTGCCTATGCCTACCAAACTGAGGCCTCATAGGAATCGTTTCCATTATTAAATGTCGAAAACATTCACTTTTCTACAGCTCGAAATCAAAATAAGCTCTGTATTTTCATTAGCTCCGGGTATACGGTCCTTCAAACATTTGTAATTGTGAGTTTTCTCCGTTTTTCAATTTAATAGCGTTTCAAGTGTAAAAATAACAAGATAACCATTTGACCACAGTTTAAATACAAGTATGTTAATATGTTGAAAAATTTTTATTCCTTCAATTTGATGTTAAGCAGCGTATGACCAATAATTTACTATATAATGGTTGAAAGAAGTATAAAATACAATTTTTTACGAGAAATAGAAGGCAAAATTAACAATTAACCCAACTAATTTTTATCTCGAATATTCAGTGCTAATACTTAATTGGTATGGTAACACAGGGTATGGTAACACATGGATCACGCTCAGTGTCCGGATCACGCTATAAATAGCGTTTATTATTTGTGAATATGGACAGAGACCCCTGTCCAATGGGCTGCATGCGACCCATGAAATAATTTCGTGCAATCCACACAACTAAATTTGCGGTCCAAATTATGTATTTTATTCTGTACCGTTATAAATGGGTGATATTTCGCAATCTTATTGTTGATACGCTCTTAAAGCTTTCGTTTACTGGGGTTCAGTTATTTATTGTTCGGACAATATTAATAAAAAAAATTCGTCCTACCTTAATTCTTTAATGTCCTTAAAAATCCAGAGTGTTAAATAAAATATCGAAAAGGCTGAATGCCAAAACAAACCGTTTTCATGGTAACTGCAATGTGAGTCCAAAAACTGTTAGCGCTGCTATAGCGCAGTAACGAAGGAGTTACGACCCCATGTTTGTGGACAAAAATGCTTAAAATTAGTCTCCTCTATCAACTCCTGAAGTGTTGCAGATTCCTCCTGAAACGCCATGTATTAACGGATGTTGACAATCGCTCTTGCACAACATTCCGTCGCCATCAACGGATCATTGTGACTTTTTACACGACACTTGATGATGCGGAATACAATGGGCGGTATCCGACGAGGATCAGTCATCCTAATTACCATGCACACTTTCACGAGCAGTGGGACCTATTTCGACGACGCAATAGCTCTCTCCGGCCCACCAAACCTACAGGTTGATGACCGCCGCATGGGAAACGAGCCGCAAAATTCAAACAGTGCTTTGGGAGGACATACATTGCCGTTGGTAAATCATTCGACGAGAATTACCCCACAAGTTCAAAATGAAAAGATAAAGCGAAGCTTAGGCGTGGTTATGAATTAAATTTGCACTCTCGTCGATGCCAAGAATCAACTTGTAGACGAACAAACTGAGTCAATATCGAACAGATAAAATCTGTAATTTTCCGAATACCCGATGAAATATATTCTTTGACTCATTTAGTGGTGGGAATTCTCCGTTTTTCATATTTTTAAGAGAGATTTTGGACAGTGATTTAAAAAATAATTTTCCATGTAAAGAAAAAACTGAGGTTATAGGAGGTACGTGAAGACGTCGATGGGCTTAAAAAGTGCGTGCCTGCGCTTGATAATGAAAAATGGTGGGCTAATAAAATGTATAAGTGAATGAACGAAGTGCTTTTAGAAGAAAATAATTCTTCCTAGTTTACTAAAAATACTATATTATTATTAAAAAATTTGAAAATAGTTACACAAAATATTTTAATGGTCACATTAAAAAATATTAAATGATAAAAATATTATAAATTTTGAATTATCTAACATAAATGTAATTAAATAAATACAGAGAGTAGATAAATCGTAGTGGAGCTAATATAATTAGGATTCTTTGGAAAAAAAAATCCAAAACAAATACGATAAATTCCCTTGGTTGTTGTTCATATGGCAAAATCATTCAAATAGCAATAATCATTGCGTGCAACAAAAATTGCAGAGAAAGGAGCAATTAAATTAGTCCAGTTGCGTGTTGGATGACGCAAATCGAGGATGAGGACAATGAGATCCCGCAGAGAGTGAGTGTAAGTGTTACTAAGGAAAAGAAGAAGATTAAGAGAGGAAATTGAGGAAGAAGAGAGTAAAAGCAAGAGATTAGGAACTAAGATGGGCGGTGTATTTGGAAGGAGGACTTATGTGAATCTTATGGTATTACATGTGTTATCCGTGTTGGGTTATGTACGGACGAAGAAGTAAGATTCTGCTCTATTAAATTCCATACTATCCCCATCCTTACGCTTCTTTACGGATATGAGAGGAATGTACTTTATGATTGACAATAATAATAGTTGAAATGTGAGCCTCTCATGGCCAGTAGATCACTTCTCAATTCAATCATATGATGATGATGACAAGAACACGGAGAACTTCAACAAATTTTAATTACGAATGGAAACTATATGAATGATTGTCCCAGATTTAATCGGAATACTCATTATGACAGAAGTATCGATTACGCAAAACATAAAATATACGTCATTGCCTGCAAGCACCATTCTCCTGACGAATAACTTCTTAACGCATCGCGTCTAGGGTGAAACTCGAGTGCCCGAGCACGTGTAGACATGACCTTGAAAAGCGTTGGAGTGAGTGGCTAGATTTCACTTCCGAATTCCATTGTGTAATCCAGAGGAAATTTCCAACGCGAAGTTTTCACGCCTTCCGATATGTTTAAACGGACTAATGCACCTCGGGCAAAATAAAAACAAGGACGATTATCTGTGATAAGCCCTGTTCTCTTTTTTCGGGCGTTGATATCTCCTAATGGGTTCAGGCATATCACTGGAAAATAGCTTCCGTAAATGATTTCCAAGTGATATACTCGGCGTCAGATTCACAGCAAGTTGGAATAAAGTCGACAGAGTAGATGGATATGGTGACTTAATTAGATGTTTCACATGAGAAAGCAAAAGGAAACAACGGATCAAACGGATTTTCTAAGCCTAACGTTACCAAAAATCTCTGGGAAAGGCTTGAAAAAGTTCAAATTGCCTTTTAGCTATACCACAAATTGCGTTAAGAAAGAGAAAATTAAGTACATTATGATTGGAAAATTAAAAATAAATTTGTTTCAATAATTTATACGATAAAGAAAATATTGTAGCTCAAAACAATTAGAAAATTAGCTACATTTGATGCATTGACGCAAAAATACAGCAAAGAAAAAATGAAATGCATTAATGAACAGTATGGCTACATGAATTCTAAAGTGAAAATTTTATCATTTCATTTAGGATGGTACTAAGAAATATTTTGGGGCCTGTCTGCGGAACAAAAGTGATCGAGGTCCGCTTTAGTGTCCCTCTCATCTGCCTCCTCCGAACAGCCAGAAAGATTTTTTATGCTTCGATAATGCAATATGGAGCATGGAATATTATAAATGGACAAATAATAAACAACGAAGATCATCATGAAACATGATAAATAAAAATGTTCCCTCGGAAGAAACCAAGTTATAAGCCGTAGCTTCAAAAGGAAATATCACAAACAAAATTGAATGATTTCGATAATAAAGTGATGAATCTAATTACCAAAGAATGGAATTTCATTCAGTCATAGTTACCCTCATATTTTTTGCAAGCTTGATGAACTGCAGTGTGATCAGTAAATGGAAAATTTTAACTTGAAGAAATACGCACGCATATGCCTTAGCGACAACTTGTTTGCTAATACACGTATATTTTGCTGAAAATCGAATATTAAAAAATCCGTATAATAAAGCCTTGAATTATAACTGACAAGCTAATGTATTCATTTTTGCCGCGCAACTCATAAAAACATGTCGAGAAGTAAAACGATGATTATGACTCGCAAGTTATTGCATTCATAAATGATCGATATCTTCGGTATAAAAATTATGAGAAGAAATAAGTACCTCCAGTGCAAGATAAAAAAGGCTAGGCAAAATTGAATGCCATCAATTGATACTCGAATTGACGTATACGTGCTTTTTCTGTTGCAATAAAAGGAAGGTGTGATTGCGAAAATCAAATAAGAGAATACTTTATTTGAACTAAAAAAAATCGTTCTTATTTCCTGAATACTACCCAATAAACGCATAGAGAAAGTTAACGGAAGAAAATGTTAGTATTATTCAAATATTGAAGCATGTTAATCAAAACAATGCATAGGCTGTTTAATCAAAAGCCGAAAATTATCGGTAAAAAGCAAACGAAAACACGATTGGCCAACCGGAGGACTTTCACTTTCAACTTTCCTCAAATATCACCCACCTTTCTCTTTCTAGATTCGGATGCCCAGTTTTTTTAGGCCACTCAAAAGATGGTGCCATAAGATTGGGATAAACCTGGTTACGTCCACTTCTTCCATTCAAAAAACAACTGAAATTTTATTTGCACTCCATCTTTTGCAGCAAAAAAATAATTTAAAGCTTACATCCGTAGAAAAACTTTGGATCATTTTTAAGCAATTAGTTTTTTAAAAAAACAGATGAACCCTCAATACTCATTTCCTATCAAGTTCTACGGCGATTGCACTATTTTTGAATGAAATTAAAACGACATGACTTCTTAAAATACCTCTGAAAAAAAGCGAATTGACATTGGCCTTGATCTCCTTTGGCAACAAGCAGCTGGAAATACCTTCATGTTTACCAGTAGAAAAAAAAATCTATGTAGCTGCAAAGGTGAAGTGACCACGTCATAATGACAAAAAGTTACCCTATAAAGTCTCAATTGAGTGGGTTGGAAGCCAATGGGTACAAGTGATTTCTTTTTTCTATACAGTGATAGGTACAGAAAATAAACGATATCGATTAGATATTTATTAGTATATTTGCATTCGATGTCAGCAAAGAGCCGAGACTCACTCGTATCCCTTGACAACCAATTTTTGTGTGTTCCCTCTAACAATTTACTTTACCTAACTCTGTTTAGAAATAAATCACTTGTACCCCTTGGCTTCTCACCCCCTCTATTCATTTATTGCACGTTAATTATATCCTCAACAAAGATCATCTGAGATTTCAGTTCACAGTTCAGCTACTTTATTATTGTTGAGTAAGTCTCTCGGAGCAGTTTCGTGCCTGCAATATTTGATTTTCAATACAATTAACTTATGGAGCAACATTCATGCATTAATTGTATAAAATCATTGTAAAATTCAAATATTAAACAGCACATAAGAAGTAAAGCGTGGGTTTGTTATTAATGGTGAGCAAGCATTACAAATCAACGTAAAGGTATCCACCGACCTCTCAGTTTGCGGAGCCTTTTTTGAAAACTCTTTTGAAGCCTTCTGCCCAAGGGTAGCAGACCCCTTCCCTCTTCCTCTGGAGCGCGTCCCTCCGCCTCTGTGTTATCCAGCATCAATGCATGAAGTTCAATGTCATCCATTGGTCCAGGCGCCAGCTTGTCCATTTGATCAGGGACGTTTTCTTCTGAAAACAAATATATAACTCGTCCAATTCACATATTTTTTATAGTTCTGAATTTTTCAATAACGAATATAAAGCGTCGACAAACACAGATTAAGTGGAGATAAACTAATATAAAAAGATATTAAGCGTTTTACTTTCGCAGCAGCGAAAATAATTTCGAGTGCTATTTAATACAATATTTTAGATAGTTAATCATGTTAATCATGGTAGTTAAGATAGAATTTCCCTTGAAACTGAAATAAATTGAAAATTCGTTGTTTAAAGCTAAAGTAAATCCAATAATATATACCTACTATCAAAGGTATTGCTCCTTCCTAATGTTAATGCATCATGTTTAGAAAGCAAAAACAAGTTCATTAAACATTTATGAAATACTCGATCAAAGCAATTAAATTAAAAGGTAAAACTAAAATGTTAGTCCTAAATACTTATTTTCACTCATTGCCAATGAACTCCTCGGTTAGTAATATGCAAATTCGTTAAAAATATGCTAAAAAGTTTTCATCAACTGCATGATCTACCATTTACGCCATTAATAAGTGACCTTGTCCTTCCACTGCGCATAATGGCTGCGGAATATGAGTGTAAGAGAGCAGTGGCGCAGCGAGGGGGGCGGTTTTGGGGGATAAACCCCCCCCCCCCCCCAGAGCTCAAAGAAATTTTTAAGTTTAATCCATTTTACTTAATGGATTAGTATTACTTATATAATACTGTTAGGATTAATCAAACATCTCTCATAAAGCGGTAAAACTAGTCATTTTGAACCATTAATTTTAAATTTTTCTGGAGGAGGGCCCCCGCAACTCCCACTTACCCTGGCGGGTATGCAATACCCCCACATCCCAAAGTATTAGTTGCACCTAAAAACCCCCCTAGACTTATTTTTTAGCTGCGCCCCTGTAAGAGAGAAGGAAGCAAGCGACATAAGCCACATTTTTTCTGTCACCGCAGGCTACCGGAGACCTCAATCACCGCAAGCGGAACATAAATTTCTCGCTGAAAAATCGCTCGCCGAGGCAAGAATTCGTATCAGCGTAGCCAAGGAAAAATCAATAAGAGGAAATTGTATGAAACAGTCGTCGACAGTATATTTGTATGACCAACACATAAGTTGGTCGCTGTTAAACATCCTGACTGCATACACATCAATGATGGAAGCCACTGGAGAAAATACATTTGTATTGAGCGAAATTCGAACTGAAATTACTTCTTCAAGCAGCGAATATATGCCACAACTTTGGACCCATGAGCGTGATTACACAAAAAGTCATTTACTCGCGTATTGCTTTGATCCATAGATTATGAATGTGGAGCTATAGAATAACCATGAAAATCAATTGGTTTACCAGGTGAATAACGCTATAGTTAAGAGAAGAGAAGGATCGTGATGGTCAGATGAATGCAAACGCCGCCGGATAAGTGGAAGAGAAGAACGAAAAGGACAGGCCTAATATGATAATTATGAAACAGGTAGTGAAAGGTGGAATACAGAAGAATTAAATAAGCGTAAATTGAATGGTTAATAGTGTTATCTGAATGATGATATATTTAGCTAATACGAATATAGAGACCTGCATCAAACCAATCTTTGGATTGCTTACTAATGATGATGATGAGAGGTCGCGTAAGATGTTAGGTTTTACAAGTAAAATTTTTAAGAGAGCGGAAGTTATTACGCCATGAATCAAGGGACTCACTTTCATCCTCGCAGCTTACGCTGGACGCTAGGAGAATCAGCAGCCACAGAACGACCACCGCCGGCCCGGCGCGGAAGAAGCGGCCCCAAAACATTTCTCCGCCGACAATTTTCTCCCGCGATGCAGTTAAGTAAGCGGCTGGATTTTCACCGGGAGGGGAAACCGCCGACTACACACTCTGGAGACCGACTGACGAGACCGCGCCAGCCACAACGGCCGCTAACTCGCCTCGGGAACGCACGGCAGGGAGGGATGGAGGGGGGAGAGCCTCGCGAGGGAGTAGTGGACATTTTTATTTTTCCATGCACCGCTCGATTGACTTTTTTTTTTTTTCCTCCACTCCGCAAGGCTGTTTAGCAGGCAGTGGAGCGGGTGGGTGTTGGGGGATAAGGGAGCGGTTTAAAGGACAGAGGGGAGGTAACTTTGGGGAAAGAGGTGCTTGACAGCAGGCAGAGGAGCTATCATTGGAATAGCTACGCTTCGCAGAGTCAACCTTACAAATAAGGCTGTATTTAGGAATCTTTAAATGAAAATACAAATGAAAGCCTGAGGTATCCAATTCTCTGGAAGAAAGTAGTAGCTGCGATACTGAATTTCGTAAAGAAATGAAACAAACAAATATATGAAGAGCTGGTGAAAATTTTATTTTTCAGTAACATAATGCCCTGTGAGGTGTACCACTTGGCTTCACGAGGAAAGATTAACCTCAACGTACATTCCTTTTTGGGACGACTAAGAAACCTGTATTGTGAATTATTATCATAAACCCATTGTGACGTACATCCAGCTCTCATATGTTGTCCCTCAATTGAATAGAATGAACTACACTAGGAATCGGCAGCTGAAAATGTTTAGCTTGTATGTTTCCTACGTTCTTTTTAATGAGTTTCCGAAACGATGAATGGGATGACGGCTCTCTCTGGCCTCCGGTCACAACCAATTACACGCCTTCGCGTGCTGGAGTAAGAGCCCTAATTAACCAATAATCTTCACCTCTATGATTTTTTGACCCACGCTGGTCATTTAAAAACTTCCTTATTTTCGAGGAAGTTGATTTAATCACCACGGCCGGATGTATTATCACAGAAAACTATCAAATATCACAAGAAAGAGAAAGAGCTTATCTTGCCCTCAACTTGTGAGGTTATTCATCTGATATTACCTTTCTTTAGCACCTTGCTTTTCATTGAATTTCGTTAAATACGCACAATTTAAAAATGAAGACATTGATAAGGGATTACGATGATAAAGAATCGGAGGGTAACAATTATTAATAAGGGACGAACATTTGATAAGGAGAAATTGACCGGCGTGACTGGATGAAACAAAGAGCTCAAAAGACCGCGAATCCAAAATCAACTTCATCATGAATAAAAGGTGTAACGTTTCGTTTAATTTCCACTTCTATTACTTAACAAATGATTTTTATAACACTTTATAAATAAACTTTACAATTTAAAACTCGTGAGCATAAACAACATCAACAAGCCGCCATGACTATTGTATTCCCATTTGTACTACCCGTACTGCCACTCACTGAACCGCTGCCATGGACTGCACCAGTGGGGATCTTGAGTTCTGCCGTATCCCTTTTCCTCCGGTCTCTTTCTCTCTCGTAGGCGTCTGCTTTTGGTCTGCGTCCTCTTCTTCTTTCTGCCGATTCTGAATTCTTCCGTATTTCTTCCTCCGGTCTCTCAATACACCAGTACTTTAATTTATCTCCCAATCTCTTACAACACGTCTATCTCTTTCTTCTTTCCATACACCACTGCCCTTTTTCTTTTGCGTCCCTCACTACCATTATTGCCTCCCATTATTGCTTCCTCACTAGTATTGTTAATTTTAATTCATTTAAATAAACAACATGGCAGCTTGTTTACATTAGCCCCATTGGAAAAGAAAATGGAATGACATGTAATTTTCTTTTTCAAAGCCTTCAAAAACAGAGTATTATGGGTGTGGCCCCAACGCCTTCAGTTTTGAACTTCCCTCTTAAATTAATTGTAATTATTTTTTTTTTACAATGGGAACACATGTCATGTCACATTAGCAGAATATGCCTCGTTGTCCATTTGATCAGATATAACATCGGCTTTGACATGAATAATGTACCAGATTGCTAATAATATTTAGGAAAATAATGAACACTTGAAACCATAACTTTGAAAACACATTCATACCTCTTCTATTGCAGCTGAAAGCCAGAGCACTTCACTCCCCCTTTCCATCACATAAACACAGTTCACTCAATACTGGCATTTTATTATTCTATTTGTCACACTTCCTTCACTTATCACTCCCCTTCTTCGTTCACTTTACTCATTCATTCATCATTGTCATTATTTATTCCAAGCATATAAATATTAACTATGTACTTAATAAATAACCAACAAAACACTTTTGTAATCATCCATATCAAATTATTACACATGTATTTACCCTCATTTTTTTTTTCTCATATCACCCTTCCACCATCTCTCCAGGGTGTAACCTTCGCCACTTATCTAATTGACCTACGCGCTAATCCCCTAAGTTGCTCTTTCATTGTCCTGCAACTGACCCATATGCTACAAAGTATTTATTCTCCCGTCAGTATAGGATTATTACTCGCGTTATAATTGCTCGCTGCCGTCCCTACAATGTATTCGTTGCGATATAACTTCCCCCTTTTCTTCATCTACCGTCCATAGTTTGCTTCTGAAATTGGGTTAAGACGGTTGTGGTGTTTGCGTGTGTGTGTTGTCTCCTTCCTGGTTAAACCTCTTTAAGTTGGATATGTGGAATACACCCCTAACATTCCCTGTGATTGGATGGAGAAGCAAGCAAGTAGCTGCGCCTCGAAACTCGTGGATTCTGAATGGACCTTCGAACAACGGCAGAAATCCGTGATATATTCCCTTTTCCTTGTCTGAGATGGGACAGGTACGTACTAACACCAATTCTCCTTCCTTCAATGGTATGGTCTTGCCCCGCTTCTTATGGCGATGTCGCTTTGCATTTCTCTCTCCATGATTAATTATTTTCCTTTTAATTTCTTCAATCAAGCGTGGAATATCTGATCTCATTTCCCCTTCTTCGATCTCTAGCCACTCATCCCAAGCTCTTTCTGGCTTTCGGCCGGTATGTGCCTCCGTCGGCGTCACTCCCGTTGTCGTGTTGTGTGTGTCATTCATGCAAGCTTCAGCGACAGCCAACCATTTCACCCAAGTGTTATGCCTCTGGTAGCAAAATATCCTCAGCAATGTTTTCAAAGTTCGATGGTACCTTTCTACCAAATTGCCCTGCGGATGCCTTATGCTACAGAATACAGGTTTCACTCCTGCTTCCTCTAGTCTTCTTGCCCATACTGGACTAGTGAACTGTGTACCTCTGTCACTTAAGATCCTCTTGCATTTCCCTACTGTAGGGACGTGGTGCTCGAATACTATTTTAAGAATATTCAACGTATTCGCTCTTCGGAGAGGGTATAATTTTATATATTTTGAAAATGCGTCTATCACCGTTAGGATATATTGATGTCCATATTGTCCCTTGACCAGCGGGCCCACGATGTCTATACACGCCAAGTCGTTAATTCCTTCAGGTACTACGTTCTGCATTTCCGCAAATAGGCTGTTGTTAGGTGCTTTCATGAGTTGACATTGTTCGCACGTCGCCGTGACCTTCCTGATTTCATGGTGAAGCTTTGGATATGCGAACTGCTCGTCTAGCATTTGGAACAGTTTTTTCGCACCGATGTGACCATACATTTGATGGGTTTCCTTTATCAGACGTCTTATTATAGACTGCGGGATGCAGAATTTACGTCGGTCACCCACAATCCTTACCAATCCCTTGGGTGTGAGTTGGTATTTCGGGACGCTTACTACTCCTCCCTGCAATTGTTCAATTATTTCATTCCATCTTGGATCACTGCGTTGGCGTCTTCCTAAATTTCTTAACCCTTCTCTCAACTCTCTTGAGGGTTGATCTGCTAGGATCATCGCTATTATTGTTTCCTCCTGTGGAAATTGGCCCTTTTCTTTGGTGTCATAAGGATAGCAGCTAAGTATATCCGCCACTACGTTCTTCTTTCCCTCGCAGAATCTAACTTCAAAATTATATTCTTGAATTAATAGAATCCAACGTGATATAGTCGTATTCAGTAGGCGGCAGTTGAATATAAATGACAGTGCTTTGTGATCGGTGATGACTATTATTTTAGATCCTAAAATGAAGCTTCGGTATTTCTTGAGGGCATGAATAATAGCTATGAGCTCCTTTAATGTTGTGCTATATGTAAACTCTGCACCTCTCAAACTTCGGCTGGCGAAGTACACAACCCGCTCTTCCCCGTCTTCCGTTAGTTGATATAAACGACTTGATATTGCGTACCCACTCGCGTCCGTTTGTATGTAGTATTCCTTCATTGGGTCTGGGTGATGCAGCATAACGGATTTGCAAAATTCTTCCTTCGTACGCTTGAAAGCCTCCTCATGTTCCTCTTTCCATTCCCAGGCACGGTCCTTTCTCGTCAGGTCGTTTAATATCGCCGTCAATTCTGCATGAGCTTGGTGGAATTTTGAGTAGTAGTTAATTAAACCTAAGAATGCTTTCATTTGCTTCTTATTGCGAGGCCTTGCATATTCTTTAATAGGCGCAAACTTTTCTTCCGCTATGGTAATGCCTTTCGTTGATATTTCATGGCCCAAGAACTGTAACTTTTGGCGGCAAAATTCCGATTTCTTGAAATTAATCGTAATGCCTGAATCTTGTAATTTCTTCATAACAGTCTCCAAGTGTTGTAAATGCTCCGTGAAGGATCTGGAGACAATCAGTAAATCATCTACGAAGTTCAAACAATAGTCTTCCACTTCGTCGCCTAGTACATGGCTGAGTGCTCTTACTAAAGCGCTGCTACTGATACTGCACCCGAACGGGACACGTTTAAACTGGTAGATTCTACCCTCGAAAGAAAATGCACAGTACTGCCTTGAATCGCTATGTAGCTGGATTTGATAAAAACTCTGCGTTAGGTCGATGGATGTCATGAATTTTGCACCGGCACACTGTTGAAATAATTCCTCGGCTGTTCTGGAGGTTGCGTAATCTGGTTTTATTAATTTATTTACTGATCTTGCGTCCATGCAGAGTCTGATAGATCCGTCCTTCTTTATGACACAAACTAATGGTGAGATATACCGGGATGTGCTTCCTTCAATTATCCCTTCCTTTAGCATCTCTCGTATTACTTGCCTTGCTTGACTCCGGAAGTTCAATGGAATTCCATATCCTCGTTGACAAAATTCTCCCACCTTAATTGAAATTTTATAATCGTACCCTTTTATCAATCCGGGCTTATCGCTGAATAAATCTCTGTATCGCATGATCATTCTCACCAATTCCTCCTTATTACTCCAGGGTATTCCATCTATTTCCCTCACCGCTTCCTTAATGCGTTCTTCTAGGCTCCATTCTCGCTCTCCTTCCTTGCTCTCCACTTCTATCAGCCCCTGGACTTCATTTATGTGCCTTGAGCTTTGCTGCGAATCGTCTCGTAGCTCTCTGAAGGTGCAGGTAAATTTCTCTTCTCCATCGCTTAAAGTTATATTTCCGGTCTCGTATTCAATTTTCGCGGATAGTTGAGCCAACGTGTCCGTTCCAATGATGCAGGGTTTAATCAATTCCGGTACTACCTTACAGGCCATATTGATATTTAATTTTCCTATCTCGACGTTTGAATAGATCTGTTTTCTTATACGTCCACTCCTTTTCCCAATAGCTCCTGTTATCTGTATTCCATTTACTGGTAACTCTAAACCGTTCCTTAGTACGTCCTCATTTTCACGATAAAATTCTTCGCTAATGCATGTCAGCTCTGATCCCGTGTCTATCAACGCATTTACGGTGACTCCTTCTATTTTGATCTCAATTTCCGGGCACTTGACGATTCCCGGGGCATCCTTTCCTCTCTCCATCAGGTAGTCTCGGGGTGACTCAAAGACATTGCAGATCGCTCCTCCTCCCGCGCAGTTTTCATTCTTCTCATGTGTTACTATTCTTTGTGCCCTATTTCTCCGTTGTCTGACCCGTTGTTCCTTCGGTAAGTCCCAAAATCGATCTCCTTTTTCGGCATTTGGCATGATGGGACATTCTTCATACCCTGCCGCACTCAGTTTTCCGGCGCCGTCTTGCCTCCTTGGTTTAGTCCCTCACTGTTTTCCACTACTAGTGAGTTTATGGGGTGTCTTTGTCCCGATCTGAATCCTCTCGTAACGTCATCGTGGCCTTGTTGTCGGTCGTCTTGTCGCTCGTCCCTCTCATTTTCCCTCTCGAACCTTGGGTAATATCCTTGCGATTGATATGGTCTTCTCTCGTCCTGTCTCCTCGAAAACGGACGTCTCCCATATTGTTGAGGCTGCTGGTTTACCCATCTCGGTGTTCCTGCTTCCGGTCGCCGTTGGCTTCCGTGGTTTCTTTCCTCTTGCATTCTTTGGTTTTGATCAAACCATCTTCTTTGCCCCGTCTGTCCAGGATGTCTATCCTCTCCCGGGATCCTGTCGTATCTCGCCAGCAAAGCTAAGAATTGTTGAAGCGAGCTTACGTTGTGGGATACCATCCCTACACTCACCTCCACACCGAAATGTTGCCTAAGCAGGTATACTAAGCTTTTGTCATCTATCGGTGGCCTCAACTCTTTTGCTGCGCTGATTTTAGAGGTAGCGTATTCGACCCGTGTTTGCCTATCGTCATCCGGGTATTTTCCCGTTTCGAGGGCTCTCCTTACTTCTATCTGTCGCTCTTCCCCCCAGTATTGCTCCTGGAACATCGTCCGGAATGTTGCGAAGTCTCCGTATAAATGCTGCGTCGCGGCAAACCATTCTCCAGCCTTCCCGATCATCCCTTGTCTCACTACACGGAGTGCGTCATCTTCTGTCAAGCGGTACATTTCCCAATACTCTCTCAGCTCCTGGAGGTATCTCATGGGTCGCGCATTGTGTCTTCCATCGAATGAAGGGATCTTCATTTGCACCGCACCTACGGCTGTTGGTGCTAGGGTTAGCCGAGCGCAATCCTCCTTAACACGTCTTGTAATTTCAATGATTACGCCCTCGTCCAGATCGGTCACTTTGCTGATAGACTGCTGATTAAATTTCTTCACCATCCTCTTCTCTGTTTCCTCGATCTTCTCCTTAATTTCCTCAATCCCGGCCTTCATGTCCGCTTGGCTTGACTCCAACTCTTCAAATTTTTCGCCAGTCTCACCCAATTTTGTCTCTACTTCAGCGATTACTTCATCCATCTGGTCGCGTATTTCCTCCATTCTCTTCTCTTGCTCGGCGATTCTCCCACCATATTCTCGCTGAAACGCCGTTAACCCTTCGTTGATGCTCTTCATTGTCTCCTCCAACTTTTTGTCTCTTTCTTCTTGTTTGCTATCTCGCCTCTCCTGTTCTTCCTTCAACTGACTATCTCGCCTTTCCTGTTCTCCCTTCAACTGACTATCTCGCCTTTCCTGTTCTTCCTTCAACTGACTATCTCGCCTTTCCTGTTCTTCCTTCAGCTGTCTTAATAGCACCCGTAGGTCACTGTATCCTTGCTCCTCCGTTTCCATCTCAAACTCATGGGTCTCTATATCTATTCCTTCTTTTATCAAAAGCGGTTTTAAACGCTCCTGCAGCTCAAATTTCGCCCCTTGAATCGTCAATCCCCGATCCCTCAACAAACTTTGTAAATCCACCTTTTTCAGTTCGTAAAATTTTTTCATTCCCGCCATTTTGAATTCCCGCTCTCTACGACGCGACTCGTTCTTCAAGGCGTTCCGTGGTCTCGATCCTTTCGAGAAGTCGTGCCCTACACGTTGCGGCGCCAAAATGTAACGTTTCGTTTAATTTCCACTTCTATTACTTAACAAATGATTTTTATAACACTTTATAAATAAACTTTACAATTTAAAACTCGTGAGCATAAACAACATCAACAAGCCGCCATGACTATTGTATTCCCATTTGTACTACCCGTACTGCCACTCACTGAACCGCTGCCATGGACTGCACCAGTGGGGATCTTGAGTTCTGCCGTATCCCTTTTCCTCCGGTCTCTTTCTCTCTCGTAGGCGTCTGCTTTTGGTCTGCGTCCTCTTCTTCTTTCTGCCGATTCTGAATTCTTCCGTATTTCTTCCTCCGGTCTCTCAATACACCAGTACTTTAATTTATCTCCCAATCTCTTACAACACGTCTATCTCTTTCTTCTTTCCATACACCACTGCCCTTTTTCTTTTGCGTCCCTCACTACCATTATTGCCTCCCATTATTGCTTCCTCACTAGTATTGTTAATTTTAATTCATTTAAATAAACAACATGGCAGCTTGTTTACAAAGGGTTCACCTTTTTATCAAAATTCCAAGCATTTTTGGTGAGGATTCATGCCTGATGAAATGTTGTCAGATGATTGCAGCAGATTTAGTCATGATTTGGATTTGCTGAATTATATTACGCTGTAAATGCTTCTGTTACTTAGCTGATTACTGTCAATGTAAACATGCGATTGCAAGAATTGCAAACAAAGTTGCAAAGGAATAAAATTTGGGAATTTTCACGATTCATCGGGAATAAAAAATCGATAAAAAACAAGTTTAGAGTCATCTAAATGTTATTCGCAACACTCAGATTAATAATAGATTATATTAGATAGCGGTAAAATTAGATAGCGAATAGATTTTGATGATTTACAGGTTTCCGGAGAACTGATGTTTGAAAAAAAGGTGATTGCGATTGTTTTCAGCCATAGAAATGAAAAAGTACCTCATTTAAATTTTTGCCAAATCAATTAAAACATGAAAATTTACAAAAGAAACCATCATCACATGCTTAAAGCTTGTACTCCATTTGGCCGTATTATTAGTTTTAAGGGTCAGATAGCGAATCACAAAATCTGAGATCATAAAAGTATTGTATTATGGAAAAA
Source organism: Ischnura elegans (assembly GCF_921293095.1). NCBI lineage: Eukaryota > Metazoa > Arthropoda > Insecta > Odonata > Coenagrionidae > Ischnura > Ischnura elegans. The sequence goes on along the minus strand of NC_060249.1, from coordinate 62,906,207 downwards.
GAAGCTCTTTAATTGCCCATCTTTTTTTAATGAGCGATTATTTATCAACACTATCTTCAGACTTAAGACGAAACGCAGAAGTTCTCTTTCCCTCCACGAACTTCAGCGCAATGCAACGAAATATTGAGGCCAAAAGTTCTCGGCTGTCTCATCTCACCTACGTCCCACGCCTAGCTATGGCAATGATATCGTTTCAAGACGCGCAGGAACGCCGATGAAGCTATGAGGAGAGATTTATGAAAGGTAATAAAACGGCACGCATTGCTCCTCGTGAATGGGCCATTGTATCTAGCCGTTACGATTCAGGCCGCTCATCGTCTATAGGATTCTCGACAGCATAGAAGCGGCATCATACACTCTTAAGTGCATCCACATTGGCTTCCGCTGTCGCTCCCATATGTATCTTAGTTACGTAATTTTGAAAGCGTGTGTGAGATGTACCAATGAACGCCTTCAAATTCAAAGGAATCGAAGGATACATGTTCGGTTTTTATTTCGCCGCTTGCCAAAAATCTGAGTCAGTAAAAGTGATGGTTTAGTCGCTGAAAATAAAAACGATTTTGAAAAAATTTACAATATTTCGCAAAGAAAAAGCCGACATCGAGGGTAAATGAGTAAATTCACTATATACAAACCAACCGTGGGAGTTACGGATTCGAACCTCAAAAGGATGATTATTTACACGCATGAAGTGGTGTTAGAGAATTGATACAAGGCAGTGAGCCCTCTCCAGGGCTCCATTAGTTGTTCTCCGCCACAAATATGCTACGCTGAGATCAAAATATTACTCTGAAATGATATTTTACAGTGAAATATGCCAAATAAATATTTTTTCATTTAAAATTAGCATTTCAAAATCATTTATTTATTTCGTACAGAAAAACGCTCATAGCATCGCTCAAACGTAAATCTCGAAGAAGAAAACAAATATACACCCATTTTCAATGTTCTTTCGAAGAATGAGGATCGCACCCACAGGCTTAAATCGTATGGGAAGCGAAAGGAGGATTCCCAAATTCCGTTAGTTGCCCAAAACTTATTTTATCAAAGCTTGAACTAAAATTCGCATTGCCAATAATTAAAATCCCTTCGAGACCACTACCCCGCCTAAAGAGGAGGAAAGAATACCGGTGATAAAAGATGCCTAGAAAATGCGTACCAAATGTTTCACGCATAAAACTGTTTATTCAAGATCTTAAAAGTCACCGTTACGCTCTGAGACGAATTTTTCACGCCATGCATTAAAAAGAAACAACCACTTCGGAATGTTCGTTAGCATCATTAGCTAGAGAAAGCTTTAAGACCCGCGAAAAACTTGGACTCGCCCTGAAACTACAATGAGTAGGTTATTTCCCTAAATGAACGAAAGGAGTTAATATTTCCGCCAGTACCCATTTAAAAGGAGAAAGTCAAAAATATGTCATAGAAATGTTTTAACAGCTTCCTCAAAATTATGCATGACACCTTTTAATCCATTAAAACACCAAATTTAAAAAAGCAACTTCAAGTGAAAACGTGTGCCTTTAGGCAAGCCCAGATTTCAACGTACCTATATAATGAACCTGAGAACACCTCAGGTTGGTAAATATTTCGCATTTTTTCGGATAATTAAGGCAAGTTATGTGCACCCTCGGTAAAGTGAAAGTTAATTCAGAAATTATAAGCACGACGATTCAAAGGGGACAGTTAAAAATTCAAATAAAGGTGAAAAACATAACGAGGTTATTTCATTCTCTTTTTTACTTTTTAGCTCCCTTTTCACCACTAGGCTTTTGATAGCATGAATACATTATGGATAGCTTAGCACGTGAAAAACTTGTTGCAAAGTTTCCTCGATGCTGGTGTAGCTAATAAAATTAATGCGTGGACAGCCTGTGCAAAGGAAAATCTCATCTAGATGTAACCCAAGGAAAGACTTTAAGACTACATAAACATGATTTCTCGAAGAAAAAAATCAAAACATTTTCATGTTTCCTTCCACAAACTTGACGTTTTTAGCCTAATAAATCTCATCTTAATTGGAAATTTTAAAGTTTGTTTCATTTTTTATTTATATTACATGGTAAACCGCGAACCAGCTAATGTATTACGTGCGCAGACCTTCATGGCGATAACATTTCCGACATTCAAGAGCAAAACTTCGGGGTTCCTCAGTGTTTTACCTCAGTAAATTGGCTTAAGACATACCAAAGTGTCGAACTAAAGCGGGTATAAAATAATTACCCTTGGGTCGAACTCAGAATCCCTCGAGCCAAAGTCATTCCTTATGCAAATTCAGCTACTAAGCCCACCGACCAGTGGGTGATAGTGGTATTGGTCCATTACGGATTTTTAGCTCTTTTTAAGTTTTCAATTTACCTAAAATATCACAACGATTCTGTGTGATTGAGAAAGAGTAAAATACTACTTAGTGAAATGTACCTTCTCGAAAAAGTGCACGATCACTGACCTCGTGTTTTTCCTCTTATCTCCAAAAAGTCCCAAACCAAGCAACCTTCATCATTCAATTCCTCTTTAATAAATGGCGCAAATGCATTTAACATAAACATCAAAAACGACTTGAAATGTTGAGCTTCTAATAAACTTTACAAAACTGTATTAAGTCTTTAAAATAATCCATTAATTTTCATTCTCAATTCAAGGTCTTCAAAATTAGTCATGGCGTGTATATTTATCTTGTTATTTTCGGATATGCTCCACCAAATGCGAATACGATTTCGTAAATTTTTATTTTTACAACATCACAATGTCTCATTACCGTTTCTAAAATGTTAAAATGGCTTTAAGGTTACAGATTTGTAATTTTATGAAGACGATTAGCCAAATCTGGCCGAAATTGGTTTCATAATGGGCAATTACCTGGTCGAATTAGGATGGAATAGCCCATTTTTGCATGCAAAAAAATCACAATAACACAAGACACAAAACGTCAGACCCACTCTCGGATTTTATGCATTGTCCTCTAACTAAGTTCTCCTTCCAAAGCATCAAGACTGGTTTAACGCAAAAGATGATGCAATGCTTCATCTGAGCCGTGATCTCACCAAAATATCTGCGATCAAAATTTATTTCCCTCAACGCCTTCCACAAGAAAAGCATCACTCACACGCCAGATGATTAAGGACCCCCATCTTCTTCACAGAAGAAATTCCATCAATTAGTTATTCCCTTCCGCATCCGTAAGCTAGCTCCATCCTCAACGCGACTCGCCCCTACCAATCCAAGGCCACCCCTCGCTCCGTTGTCCTCCCCCTCAGCAATGAGGAAGCACCACACACTCGAACCCTCGGCGCAAAACATAACGGCCTCTCGAGGTGCAACTGCTAAGCTCGGGCAATTTTAATGGTGTACATGAACCGCAATTATGTTTCCCTTGGCAATGCAGATGAGGCAAAGAGAAAAGCCGGTGAGCTCCGTCGAGAGCAATTTGAGCATAACAGTACAATCATTGAGGATGAAGTTCAGTATCTTAGTAGGAGGAGAGGGCACCATTCGTTAGGAAAAATGATTGGAACCATTTCCCCCACAAGACATCATTCCACAAATGAAGTTCAAGTGCAAGAAGGTGGTTCTCTAGGAGTAGCAATTAACTGACCGCATAGCCTCAGTTCACTGTAGTCCTCTCGTTTCAGCTAAACCACAACGTCTATGTTTCTCACAAACCTGTTTCATTAGACGATCCTGGATCCGTAGGAGAGCATACCCGACATTCAAAAAGAAAGTTTTTGCTATAATGATTTGATGATATCGATACTTAATTTTGTTATTTTAAGATGCATAAAAATTCATGAACATTTCCTCGGTTACACTTAATTATAGTTATGATTGGAAATGTCTACGTACAGGACAGGATTGAATTGGAAAGAAGCCATTTCACCTCATATTTTTCTGTTTTGGTACCCGTTGACCTTAACAAATATATTTTAATGCATGCCCCTCTTGATCTTGAGGGACTAGGCTGAAGCCTAGTTAGCCTATAGGAAAATCCGACCCTGCCTAAGCTATTTCGAAGCGCTGTCTTCATCGGTGCATATTAATATAATTGTCGAATGAAGAAAAGCTTTATAATAATTATTGCAGTCACACGTCTAAGAAATAATTCCCACAAACCTCTTATTAAAGGTCAATTTAAATTCCTTGTCAATCGGATCACTAATTAGTACCTATCCTTAAACTCGTAACATGGAAATCCACAGAAAAAAAAACTCGTACAATGAAATCTAATAAAGATCTCGTTTTTGGCAAACCGTAAATACTTGAAAAATAAAACCTGTGAAACTCATGGGAAATAAAATATAATGAACGATGCATAAAGGCATATAAAAATACATTTTTAATTTTGGAAACATCGACGGCATACTCCTCGTTTATATTGAATCCAGGATATAAATCCAGGGTGATTTGAAACATAGCATAACAACGCATTCTATTTTAAAAAATTTCTTTTCAACATTGATACTTCACTGAAACATTTACTTAGCAGGAAAAAAGCACTTTTATCCTTGTTAGACTAACACTCCAGTCATGAAAATATCTTCTAAGGTTTGCCATGGGAAAATTTTATGCTGCATTCAAGGCAAATAATGGAAAATTTTCTAAGCGTATATGAATTCTGATGCAAATATAGAGAATTAATAAATAAACGCCTAAAAATTGATGATTTAAATCATATTGGTAAAAACATTCGCTAACAAGGTTAAAATGAGGAGTCGTACTCATTCGTGGGTAAAATTATGACATGGAAGGCGTCGCTCGACTCATGCGACCAGCTAAAACCGCATCTCTACCGACGGCTGTCAATGGATCCTCAGTAGCTGGTATCACAGCGGTAGATGAATCTGTATCTCTTGAATAACTGTACTTTGGATATTGTGGTTTTCATTGACAGCAGCACAGTGATGCCAAAATAATTCCTTGACAGAGTCAGCTAAATTTCTAGCAGGAGTGATAAACAACGTATTTTGAGAAATAATGCTTTCTTGGGCACAAAATGATGATACGGTAAATCTGCTGTCATTGGCGCCAGTATGAATGGATACGGCGTTCTAACTAAGAAAACATATAGTTATGAAATTGCTTTAAATAAGAACTTAAACACAAATGCGACGTTTTCCTTGATCGAAGTTCGTTTTAAGATCTTGCCTAAAAGCTCATTTTGGCCCTGAGGAAGATCAATATCATGTATTTTTTGCCAAATCCGTTTAACCGGCTGATTATGAAACAACTGTTGCAAGTTTTCTGGAGACCATCCTTTGGCCTCCACCACATAGCGCTGCAGTTGTGTGGACGGATTATAAATAGAATACCACTTAACAATGTATTATGGTATACATCGTATACTAACTAAACTAAAAAATCTTCAGTCGAGTCCTTGGTGCGGTGAGAATTAAATGCAAGCAGTACTTTATCAAACTCTAGGTTATGGGCCGATGGAAGTCCAAACATGAACCGATGATCAAAGGAAAATTATCAGATTATAATTACCAACCTATTTCTTTATACTTAACATCAATATTAAATTACTAAAATGGCCGATCTCGATAGCAAGCTACACATCTAGGAGAGTGGATCGCTGATCTCTATTTTCCCTCTATTTAAAACGATGAATTTTGTAATTTCCTAATGATCAAGTAATTTACAATTTACCTGATCATGTATGAACCGTTAAAAAAAACATTTGTATCCTTCCTGAAAATATTTGTAAAGGCTACTTTTGAACTTTAATTTAGTTATTTAAGCATATTGGTGTCTGCTCCTCGTACGGAAAATCCAAAAAAAAATGAGCCAAATAGCTAATTAGAGAGGCGGACCTATTCCCTCATCTTGAACCGAGATGGCCACAAAAAAATGAACGGAAAAAGTCATTTCGAAATATGCTAACACGGGTCGCGGAGGACGACTCGACTTTCGAATGCTAGAAAATGTCTCTATGTAGCTCCTTTTAGCGCACGGCTCACATGTTTTTCGTATCTATCAATAACTGAATCCGATATGCATGTAGTCTCAGAAATAAGCAATACCCATTATTAATCTTAATGAGCCATTGAAAACACGAGATAAGAATGGAGTATAATAGATTGCAAATGGGTCACGGCCTTGATATATCTGCAACATAAAATTGTAAACAACCATCGTATCGTAATCACAAATAACATTAGAATGAGTATTAAATTGTACCTCCGTCTTAGACGCTGGCTTGAAAATAAGGGTAAAAAGGTTGACACTGAAGCAAAAAATGTTAATAATAATCCTTCTCCAGCTGCTCAAAAACTATACACGAACATCTCAACTCTTCATTCAAGATAGTGCTACTCAAAAGGAGAGTGGATATTGCTGCTATGCGTGTGATAGCGATTCCTTTATTAACTTCCGTACATAACGCTCTGTAATGCCGCACTATCTTTGCGTAATGAGGAGTAAACCTTTACGTATTTTATTTTTCTCTTACTTAATCACATATACTCTGTTTATGTCACTTGCATAACATCTTCAAATTCGACTAAATCTTATACCCATCGTACTTCCTTCCATTTCATATCTATTTCGGCACTTTATTCAAGATAATTCTGTAAGCACCAAAAAGCCGATTCCTCCCAATCAGCGTGAGATAATATCGAAAAAAAAGTACGTCAAAAGCATTCCAATCTTTATCATCGCCGTCTCCGAACTACTTTTTCTCCATTTCGGCTCGCCTATCCAAATACTCTGTAATCACTTCATAAAACCTATTTAAAATTTTATTCTTACTGTCAGAATCTCTTGCGTGTAACAAAGTGAAAGCCTTCACATTTTGCTCGAATAAAAACCTGTTGGAAGACTAAAAATCAAAAATATTTATTAATATGATTCAGAGTGCCTCCTTAATTTTAGAGAATGAAATGAATCATTTGCTGTATAACGCATATCCTCTAATCAGTTTTAGGAAGTGCTTCGGTTATTTTGCCAGCGATTATGTACTCAGTAACTCCGGGATTATCCAAAATAGACGTGATTCCAAAGCTTCCTTCCGGGTACAAATACATATCAAAAATGACAAATTAATATAGTTATCTCATAACTATTTTTATGCTCAGAAGGAAAACTTCTTCCTCTACATAGCTCGGATAGAATAACAATCTGTGGTCTCTTAGGCGCAGTCAGGCTGATGTTGACATTCTATCGTTCCAATCTTACCTGCCCTTGAAGGTGTAGATGACCTTAACAGTGTGTCATATATCCAATCGACCAACCGGCATTAATTATGCGCATGAAAATTGTATACGACAAGGAACTTAATATTTCAACGCCAGAAATAAAATTGAGAGCTAAATTATTATTAGCCACGCATATCCATTGAAAATCTTATCGAAGTACTTTTCCAAAGGCTTTGGCAGTTTTCGAAGTTCAGCATAAATTCAGTTACGAAAGGCCCGACGGTAAATTATTTTCATTTCTGCTGGTCGACATATACGACTTTGAACCAAGACTTCCGTCTTCCCCTTTTCCTCTATTTTTCCTCATTCAATTTAAGCTTGTCGAAAACTTCAACGTCTTTCAGTGAAATGTAGCGAACCTCATTCAGGGGGTGAGGGGTGCCGGGGCCATCACTTTAGGAGGGGGGACGAGCTAATAGCCAATGCCAGGGTCGTCAACCTTGTGACGGTAGAGCCAAAATTAATGCAACCAGCTGCGCAACTACATTTCGATAGTGATTTAATTTGACTACCGGAAATGTATTTACTATAGGGACGCCTTATCCCCTCTCGTTCCTACAGTCTTAGTTTTCATCGTGTTTGCATTATTTTTTCAGTTTTTTTTAATAAAATAATATACGTGATTATTATATTTTGCGCATGGAGCGGGAAGGCCGAATTTGGCATCGAAAACGCCGCATACGGCTCGGGAGCCGTATAGGCTACCGACCGCTGGCCTATGCCGGGCAGATGAGGAGCCCCACCTCATGTACGACCTGAGTTTAGCAGGTATCTCCATAGTAAGACGTCGTATCAATGGAAGAGGAGATGTGGGAATTATTTCCTATCAAATCTAAACTATTCTGCCAATGCAACCCACATCCCCACTCAATTCGGCCGCGGTCGTTAAGAGAGGCGGAAGAGGGAGGGATGGGTGCTGAATAATTATTTTTTAATAATCAACGAAAAGCCACTAAATTCTTTAGATTAACTTTAAACACGGTGGATACAATTCTGATAATCATAGTCAAATTCATCATTGCAAAATGCGCTATGTTGCAGTGATTCTTCTCCACAGATCTTCCGATTCAGCTTGAATTTTCGTAAAATTTTGAAATTTAGGACTCGAGAGGCAGTGATTGATGTTATCCAATTTAGAAAAAAAATCGGATCTGGGACCCTGAGATGAGAAAAAAACTTGTTCAAACAGGGAAAATTTGATCCCGTAAATTAGTCAATTTCGTTTAAAAACATTTTCGTTTCCCTCTATTTTTAGAAGGTAATTAATTATGGAATAAATGCAAAAATATACCGAGATAGTGTATCATTTGGACGTCGTAAGCACTAAACTTCATAATTCATGCTAAATCATCTTTCAGACTAACCTTCAATTTTATGCCCTGCGAGTAATTATTCAACAATTCCCTAGTTATTTTTACAAATACAAGATTCTTTGAGTAAAAACCTGAGCCTATTATTTTATTTAGCAAATTATCTACCCAACATTCTTTTTTAAGGCTGAAAGGAATATAGTGCATTAATAAGCTCAACGTAGCTAATTACAACTATCATTTACACATTTTTACGCGAAAATCTACTCTTTCACTTCATTATGAAATATTTTTCTTGGATTGGGAACAGGAAAACTTTAATCTGCGGGGGTCTACGTCAAAAATTACTTAGGATTACGCTGAGGCGCAGGTAAAAGTCGTAAAAATAGTGTAAGTAACACATCGAGTACCTACCGCTCCAAGACCTCATTGAGTAGCACGACTGTTTCCATAACCTCGAAACGTGCACATTCGGTCACAAGTTGGTGTGAGCTTGGCGCCGCATGGGCCAGCATCCTCCCGGCGCCGCGGCCGTCTCAGCGAGAAAAAGAATCGCGACCCGACCTGGAGCATGACTCCCGCCTCATGATGTCGCTTACCGTTACGACAGCGTTTTACGGTGCACGCCCCACGTACGGGGTGATGTCGTCGAGGGCGTCGAGTGTATGCCACCCGGCCGCGTGAGATGATGACCCGCTAAAAACGACCGCTGCACCTGCTCAGGGACGCAGCTAGGAATAAAGGCTGGGGGGGGGGGTTTAGGTGCAACTAATAATTAATGGGGTGTGTTGCGGAATGAAATACCCGCCAGGATAAAAGGTAGGTGCGATATTAATAAATTGCGGAAATTTATGATAAATGGTTCAAAATGGTGAGTTTTACGGCTTTCTGAGGGTAATTTTATTAATCCTTACACTATTCTATTAGTAAAAGCAATCCAATTAAGTAAAATGGATTAAACTTAAAAATTTCTCTGAGCTCAGGGGGGGGGGTTTTATCCCCCAAAACCCCCCTCGCTGCGCCACTGCACCTGCTCGTAAAACGTCAATACCATCTCTCTTTTCCTCGCATTTCAAAGCAGCAATAGTGACAACAGTGACGGATCCAGAGAGAGGCTGTGGGGGTTATAGCCACTCTAGGGTATGCAAATTATAATAGATTGGGAACTGCCTGCCAGTCATTGGTAACTTTGTTCGGACCCCCACTACTGATAGGAGATTACCCCCCCCCCCCAAACCTCCCACTTAGGCCCCCATTGACAATATTCTGGATCTGCCACTTATGTCAACCATGACGGTTTGAGGAATACAGTTGACAAAAGACGATTGGAGGGGAAGAATGAAAAGGGAAGGGTTTGGATGAGATATAAGTAGCAAGCCCAGACGGATGTAAAAGAGAATGGGATCGTTCACCATGTACTTTTTGCTGTCAATAGAGATAGGAATTGAAAAAAAAGACACGAATTTTTCAGTTTTTCAATCCAACACTGATAAATCAGCCAATTAGTGAAGATAGCAGATTACCTACCCATAAATACTAAATAATTCGTGCAAACAAAATTATTTTCAATATTTCATTAGTTTTTATGGTGGTGGTGAGGTAAAGCCCTCGCCTACCACACCTAAGGTCACTCCAGGGGATGGGTGATGGCTTATCATTCGTTGTTATTCGTCAGGCTCCTTGCACACACACTGATTTTGGTCAGTGGGTAAAAAACTGACTGATGTTTTGTAGGTGGAACCATGCTTGCACATATGTCGAATTTTAACTGGTCAAACTATCACTTGCTTGGTTCAACCTAGTTTTTTTCGATACCAAGTCACCATTGGTCAGTGTGCTAGCTCCAATCAGGGGCAAATTCAGCATCAGTTTTAGGAGGGGACCAGGAAATATGGAATACCCGCCGGGAGAGAGGGGGGGTACTCCCATGTTTTAAATACCCAATTTTTTATGCATTTTGGAGCCTAACATTTCATTTTTTTATTCTTAGCAAAAGATGAAATTGAAAAATTTTAGACATTTAAGAATTGTAACAATGGAGAAGAAATAAATAGCCGACTTGAAGTTAAAATAATTATAAAATATTAATGTTTCATGCAACAGAAAATGTGAAAATAATTCATTGGAAAAGGTTTACAGTATTGACAATCACATACAAAAATACAAAAACTGTTGAACTGATAAAAAAAATTTTAAATTTGGGTGGGGGTTACAACCCCTGTGATCCCCTCTAAATCTGCCACTGGCTCCCATGCCCTTCAGCTGCACAATTTTACCGATTTTCTTCTGTCAAAAATGGGTATGTGTGCAAGGATCCTTAGTGGTTCCCATTGTTAAGGTCTGAAATGAGCTGTTATCAGGGTGGTGAAGGTAAAAAAAATGAATCAATAAATTAGTCAGCCATTCCCTGCGTGAACAACAGCCAATGAGAACTATTTGAACTACCAGCTACATGGATATTTAATTTGGATGGCTGATTGATTTTTTGTCTGAATTTACCTCTGCCATCGCCTCTTTGTTGCCTGCACATGAGGTCATTATAGAAATTTAGCCACAGACATAACTAGGTTTGGACAAAGAGGGGAATACCTCCAGCCAAAAAGAGGTTCAAATAGCCTATCTTGCACAAATTTCACCAATGAGTGACAGCTAGAGCCCCTCCTCCCCCAATATATCCGCCACCGTATTTAAATAAAATTGTAGAGAGTTGCAACAAAAATTATGAGAACTAAGAAAAAAAATCAATTCCACTCACACATAATGGTTTGCTTCATCGATAAAAGACTTCCTCACTCGTGGTAAGCACCATCTGTACCATCAAACACAATAATCCCATGGACATTTTAATGGCCCATTCAAAATATGAAGCAAATACATAATTTTCTGGAATTCATGCACAATGACCATTTCCTTTCTTCATGAAATTAATAGAAGTATACATAATGGCAACAAAATTATAGTCCATTAGTAAAATAGAATTCCATAAGACACTGAATTTTCAACTTGTTCAATCCATAACACCTATGGAAAGGGTATAAGAAAAATTTCAATCAGAATTATATGATTGCTAAAATTTTCAATATTACCCTTATCTATATAATATCTAGCATTAACATTATTTTACTCATCAAACTTCATATTAAGGAGTACCTAGTTGATAAGATCATCTACTGTTCTACCTTAAGTAGAAATGAAATCCAGCAGTAAAATTCTGATGGCGGCAGTGCGTACGCATACGATTTGTGGCGAGCAGAACAACGGTGTCCATATCGATGGTCTACATGGGAGGCATTGGTCACTAACTAAAAATAATTAAGTTAGAACAGAACTAAGATTGCATTTCAAGTATATATTCTCTAAATGGGTATATTCTGAGAGATACACAATCTTATTTTTATCAAATGCAAAGTCAGCACTGTGGTGTGGACTAGTTTTTAGCATTATCAAGGTGGTGATGCCCATGTCTACCGTAAAGAAATTCTCTTATTTGAGTTTCTCTTTATCCACCTGGACAGGCACAGAATATGTAAGAATATGTGAGAATATGTCTGCACATCTCACACATGCTATTGAAATTCTTGATTACCATAATAAAGCCTGTTAATTAACCAACCATTCCAAATCTATATTCATCCTGAACAGTTATGAACCACATAGCTACAGAAAGTAAATCAAGCTCCCTGTTGAGGAGAAAATAAAACCAGTAGCTGCTAGGAGCAAGGGATGTGTTTTATCTCTTATCAGCATTTTCCCTGGAGGAAAAAAAATATAACTCCTATCAGCCAGGGAAACAATTTTCATGCATTGAATGAGTTCCGCCAACTTGTACACAAAATAAAAAATGCAATAAAATAGCTACAAATACAATACAACACCACTGAGCAAATGATGTACCATCCATGGAGCAAAAAAAGAAAACAGCAATAGAAATTTTGGGCTACGCAGCACTTAAAGCTTCAGTAAATATTTTGGTAATACATATTACTGAGTTCTGAAATAATATTTGCGGAACACCATGTGAACATCTGTATAGGTACTAGATGAGAGGTATGTAGAATGATACAGAACGTTTAAAAAAAATATTTTTATTTAAAGTTTGAACCAACATAATTACGAAGTTAACTCGTTGCCTTCCCAAAATTTGTGACAAAATTTTATAGAAGGTTCATCAATTACAATAAAACAGCATGATTCACCCAAATATCCAAATTGGAATTCATGCATCCTCACAATAATTACACATTATACAATTTTTTCAAGTTCAACAGCCAATAAAAAGATCTATAAACAGAATTGTATAAAATTATTTGCACAGCACATAATTTCATTCCCAGATATGCGTATACTTCAGAGCTGATAGCCTTTCAGCACATCAATATGACAACTATAATGTCAAGTATGATGGTCGTCTATAGTTACATAGTAACAAATACAGCAAATAAGCATAACTCTTTTCAGCATACTCGAAAAAAGTTGATTAACTTAATTCGTGGACACTAATGTATTCTCACAGTTAGAGCTGATTAAACCTTAGTTATAATCTGTAACTTACTGTTTAGAATAAAAAAAATTAAAAAGCTCACATACAAGTAAATAATTTTTATCACTTTTAAAGGGTAGCCCATTTTGAATATTTTGTGACTTGATTTATATCAACTCTTCATGATATAAAATGGTTTCTCCATTAAAAGTTTTCATCATAAATTTTTGAAGTAAATATAAAAAATATATTGGAAAAAGAGGTAATTATTGCCTAAATAAGAATGATTATATCTTGCACGTGCTCATTAATACATATTTAAAAGTTATAAGTAGCAATTATTTTCCCTTGCATGAGAGCAATACACCATACATTTCTAGTCCCTAGGTGCCTTATATGGGATGAGCCAGCTAAACTCCTTGTGGTCATGTCCACTGATGGAGTATCTGAATTTTTTTGCTGAAGAGTAATGAAAATTCCTCGAAACTCAATATCTTCACTGGCATTCTTTATCTTTGGTTCTCAAGATGCAAATTTTTAATGGATAAAACATCTCATTTTCGAGACATAACTCAGCAGAAATAATAAATAGCTGTGATGGTAAATATATGTCTAAAACATTGATGAAACTTAAAGCTCTAAGGAATACTTCACCTTATAAGGAATATCTCACCTTGAAATAAATTATAATAGACCAAACAGATGCAAAATGCCATGTCATCAACCATATCCTCAGTAGCATGGATAATGTCGCACCTACAGATGAGCAAATTCACAGAATCCATCTACTGGGCTCATCATAATGATCTTCTTTTCAATTCTGTTGTTGTAAAGCCAATGCAACAGAACCCATACCATCAACAATCTACCTCCAGTTTGTGAAGATACTTTCTTGAAAATCATAAATTTCACCTATCTGAAAGTAAAGCACATAACTGCCAACGCTTACCTGTAAAAATAGGAGACAAAACCATCAAATTATGTCACACGTAGTAGGTTATTGTGAGGCATATAGACAGGCCCGGAACTAGGGCATCACATGCCCCAGGCGATAGATTTCAGGGGGTGGCAAAATTTGAATAGTTTATTCATTAAAGTTATGTATTTCATTTTCCTCATTACGATATAAAACAATAATTATCAATTTACAAATTATTCAACAATATTATTGATGAAACTTCTTAATAGCAAACGTACCGTGCGTAATTTAAAAAAAAAAGCATCTCATAAAAATAGCTTATAGATGTATTCTATTTTAGTGGTGGGTGAGGGTGAGGGAGGGAGCATGGGAGGATCAGGGGAGAGGGAGCAGTATACTGATCTTTGCCCCTCCCCCCCTGACAAAGCTTCAAGTTCCGGCCCTGCATATACAAATAACCACGTGGCTTGGTTAATATTAATGTCAAATGAACAGAATCACAAAATTTTCACTGTCACTCGTGCTGAAGTAAGGTCTATTGCAATAAAAGCACAAAACTACTTCATAGCAAAGTTTAAAGGCGGGTTGATTCCTTACTTGTCAGGATATTTTTCTCACTGCCAACAAATTATCCATCACGTTATTGTATAAGGTGCAATTTCAGCAGCAAGCAAGACACTACAACTTATTGGTTGGCACAATGAAACTATGAAATGCATTGGCCATGAAATACAATTTAGCTATCTCCTTTCTTCTCAAATATGAGTCAATGCTTCATCCATACCACTCACATACAGTAGCACATTGATATTAGCTGATGTACACCAAATATAATTTTTTCACTCACACATTAGGTTCCACCATTTTTTAAATACTTTCACCGAAGCTCACCACTCACTTTCACAGGCAATGAAAACATTTTTCTGGGTGTGTTATTGCCAATGAGTTCAAAGAAATTCCTAATAATACTGACTGCGTCAAACACTTCCAACTAGTTAGATTTCAGCCATTTTTTTCCTGATATGCTTTTAGTATCAGCTGAAATCATAACAGCAAATCCACAGTCGGAATGCTAAGAAAAAATTGTAATGAGCTCCAATGGAACCTAAACTTTGAGGCTGAAGAGTTGACGTTGCTCTCACTTCAGGATAAATCAAGTCTGCTATATCACACAAATGGACACATGTTCTGTACTATCTCAGTGCAATATGTACCTCTTCCCCTGAAAATGAAAGACTGGTCTTAAGAAAAACCATCAAAAGATATTTATAAAATAATAAAAATGCTCAATAAAGGTGAACAATCAAAGAACAACTCATTTACTGTTAGTTTTTCTACACCGCCACCAGGAGGGGGTGTCAAGAGGTTATTTTCCCAGGGTTATTTGCATAGTCAAAAGTCCAAAAATAATTATGGAGGTTGGTGGAGGGAATCACAAGAGAAATGTGTCAGGGGCGTACCCAGGATCAAAATTAGGGAGGGGGGCAAGCTATGGTTGTTCAAGTTGTAGGTAAGATTTAAGCATGGAAAAGCTGAATGAAATCAACATTTTACGGAAACTGTAACAGCTCTTTATTAGTTTTAAAATTATTTGCTTGAAAAAAAATTCCTTAAAAACATTTGTGATTTTTGCTTCTAGGGGGGGGGGCAGCTGCCCCCACCTGCCCCTTCCTGGGTACGCCCATGTACAGAGTAAAGAGAGGAGGAGAAAACCTCACGGCCAATTTGCATCCCCAAAGCCTCTCGTCTCTAAGTCAATGGTGTGCATTCCTATTGGTAATCTGGCACTAATCATTGATAAAAATTTCAGTAGCCACCTCAAGACAAATTGTGCTTCCACTAAAAGATTGAAAACTCATTAAATATGCAGCATTTTTCTCCACTGATAAAGCTCCAAATGACTTCCAGAGATGAACCATGTCATTGGGTAAATTAGAATACCAGAGGTGGGATTCTAATTTTATTTCATAAACCAGAGTAATTAGTGGTATGCATATAATGGAAATAAAATTTTATATACGTATAATGGAATAAAATGTTTTAAAATGTTAATCAATCAATATTTACTTATATTTACATTGGTCATAGTAAATGTTTGCATGCAATATTTCCTCTCTTTAAAATTGTTAGCAAGCAGATCAATAAAAGAATCCATTATGCAGTTAGCCATCATAAGAAGGACTTTTTCTTTTGGTCTATGAGATATTCATTTAGGTTAATCAAAACATTGGCTAATATCAATAATGTAACCTGGTGTGAATGCCGAGAAGAGTTTACCCGTAACCATAAAAGATTTCCCATCAAAAATACATACATAACCACCACTACTTTACCAGGATTTATCATTCAACTTATAATACATACCAAGCGTAATTTTTCATGGTCATGAATACACAACTAACATGTTCATTCTGACATGGGTCATCGGTGCACCACAACAGTTTTGACGATAAAATGGCATGACTTAAGCTGCTGGGTAACATGAATCATCCCCCAGCTGGCATGACCCACCTAAGTGTCAAGTTGTCCTGATATTCTTATGAAATATTTCATGCAGCCATCTGATGATAATGGAAATTGGACTTTCCCAACCTGATAAATGGTTTAATATTCAATTAATGGTATAATTTTCAATCCATATCAATCGTTGCCATCGGCATGATAAACATGCAAGGAGGTGAATGCGCTAATATCCACACCTTCATCTAACTAATATAATTTACGGAGACTTGAATGCTATACTATAATAATAATAATAATAATAATAATAATTTGTGAGTTTCTTTGTATTTTTGATTTGCTTTTTATGTTTTCCTGACGGGTCCTATATATGTATATTCATATCTTTTGTGTGACCAATAAAATATTATTATTATTATTATACTAACAGAAAACAAACTTGGCTGAATCAGAAAAAATAACAGTCATGATATGATAATAAAGTTCTACATACTCTCCCTTAATGACTTATAACTATGTAGTCACTTAGGGATGGTCTTGGTATTACAGCAGATTATAAGATTAAGAGCTACAATGGGAAAACTCAATGTTTAATGAACATTAATGGTTATGTGGTGAAGTATTTTATTCTTACCAATTTTTTTTAATTCATCATTCAAAAATTCCTATAAAATGGTGCTGAGCAGCCAAAACTGGGTCGTTGGCATTAAATTACATAATACGTACATAGTGAGTAATACTACTATGTTTCATTATGAATATTAGCATCTTCCACAAATTCACACAATGAGATTTCTTATATTCAATTTATAGAGAATAAATGGAATTGCTTATCAGTCTTGTAACATTTTTTAGACAATGAAGGTCAAATTCAGGTCGAATTGGAAATGATGAAACCCACATACTCAAAAACCCATTTTGATTAAATTTTCCTCGTGCCACTTAAAGTGACATAGATAAGGGCCCTCAGGCATAAGTGGGGTATAATATGCTTTCCCTATGGTAATTTTTTTTGTAGTGCAACATACTCCATAAGTGGCCTGTAATCTCGAGTTCCACACCTTTCTCAGTGCATAAAAGTTTGTTATCTAACTCATTGGGGCCCTTGGGCATTGCCCCAGCTCACAGAATGGTCCAGAATGAGAAAAAGTTGGCCAAAAATAGAAATAATTACACATTATCAAGTATTTCATGAGCGGGTATTGGTAAAGACCTACACTTTTGCCAAGGTAGTTCTCCGGACAATTATGTAAGAGAATCAGAAGTCAAAAGCAGACTACAAAACACATTAAAAATCGAAAATATCCTTGAATATATTCAGCTGTGTTCTTTTCAGACCTCTTGCAGTCATGATTAAAGGGTTTTCTAAGTAAGCTGTACAATTGCAATAATTGCTTCATGTACAGTTTCTGCAATATGAATAAAAATTTTGTGGATGGAGGTAGGTATGAAGAACAAGGGGTATAATTTGATAAGCACATACTTCATAGCTCAGCTGATTCCAAGTTATAGCTCCCAAATTACTCTCTCTTAAAGGTATAGCCGCAAGTAATTGTAATGATTATCTTGTGGGTGCTTAGGTTTTTCTCTTTAGGCAACTTTACTGCATTTATATATAACAAATGTATTTGCTAGCCAAAATCTTGTGGGCCAATTGATCCCAGGGTTTGACATTAACAATTTAAGAGTTCTCAACATTTGATGTGAAACATTGTTGAATTTAGATTTAATTCGTCCAAGATGATGAAATTTATCAAGAATAAGACTTTGCAACACAAAACTTCAAGATTTTACCTAACTGTGCCAAACAAATGTTGAGAAGGAACTGATTGCGGCGAAATGGAGAAGCAAAGCTTCCATGGAATAAATTTTTTTAAACAATTCCACCTGCCACTGACCAGATGTGGTTACATAATTGAATATTTCAAAGGCCATAATCGAAATGAGTGACAAGCCAGCGAGGCAGCCAGGCATGAGGTTGGGGACAGCCGACTGGGGCCCTCCACATGAAAATAAACAATCTCCTGGGTCTACAAGTATCGGCATATGAGTTTTGGTTTCTGCATAAAAATATTACTACCCATTAAAGCCTTGTGTAATCCCTCTGATTTATGTTGCTTTTTTAGCTTTAAAAAGAAGGTGTATAGATTATGAAAACCGTACTTCCCATATTAATAGTGGTATACTGCAAATTATATTTTTCATATGTGTAATAAAACTTTATATATAGTTCTTAAAGCCCTCACTTATGAATTTTCAGGTAAATTTTCAATAAATTTTATAGTTGTTTTACTAATAGTTCCACCATAGGCATTTTTCAAAACATACTGCTCTTCATCTGCCATTAATTCTCCACCATTATATCCTAAGTGAATGCTAAATTAAGTAGATTTACATTAGCAATTATTAGCAATTCAAGTATGCTCTGGATATTAAACATTAACTTAATCCATAAATATTTGTTGTCAGGAAAACCTTTTTTTGGGGTTTTTGGCCAGGTTTTTCTGTGATGGGGCCTGCAGCTGTCCCACTCACACTGTTCATTAGTAGACTTTCATGGTAAAAAATACATTTCTCATAGACATGGACTCATATTTCACAAAATTTTTTTGATTGCCTTTTGACTACTGTCAAGGAGAAGGATGAAGTTAAAAATCTGGGTTAAGGTAAATGACCCCCTCACGGACCAGGATCTTACCCTACAACTGCCTTCTCCATGCCCATGGGAATGGGTTTTCCAGGTCGCAACCTGGGTATTCTTCCCATTGGACAGCCACTGCGGCAAGGGTACCCCATGATTTCTCTAGGCTTCCTGGAAGCCACAATAGAGGCTAATAGGCATACTCCTTGAAAATGACTGCACTTGTGACGACCTGAAAGGTTAAATCAATTATGTTAGAGCTGGAAACAAAAGTACCTACATATTTTTTCATGTTTCCATTTTATGTATCAAGGGCATCTGCACACTAAGTTGAGGAATGGACTCTTCACACAATACTGAAGTTATGTAAACAACCAGTTAAATGCCTTAGCAATTAAATTTTGACGGCAGAGAATGAAACAAACATTTGCACCCTTTTCTATGGGAAAAATATGATAATAGCCGGTGGTATAACAACATAGTTGAAGGTCTGGAGATAACACAGGACCTACCCAGCTTTTGAACTTTATCCTATTTACCTGGTGAACACAAGAAAAACAAAATTGAGGGATTTAAAATTGAGGCCACCAAAATCCCAACCAAATGCCCCATCTACATGCCTCTGCTCACAACATCACTAAATTAAAATGATGCTTAACTTTTTGTATTATAGTTCATGATTCTTCAGAAATCCTCATTATATAATGCCATGAACTAAATACTATTAAAAATGTAAAAAAATCACTTATCCTTGGATTACTAAACCTGGGACAGAGTCACATAGTCATTATACCTTCATCATTTTGACGATGCTATTTTTTTACTTTCCAATGAGATTATTTTTTTAGCTTTAAACCAATTAACTTATTAAGTTTGATTATTGTTAATGTATATTTTAAGGTTTAAGCTATATGTCTTTCATTGAAAATATTTTTTATAATTCTTTTTAATTTTATTTATAACAAATTTTTTATGTAAGGTGCAGGGGAAAAATATTTAAAATACCATTATATAAGTACATATTTTTTTGCTATAAAGTGCATTTTCCAAAACTTTGGAATTTTAATTTGGTGCATCCTAAAAATTAAGAAGGTTTTGTTATGTAGTAAAGGTTACAGTGAATTTTAATGTGACATGCAATCACTCACTCAGTGTTTCAACCAAAAGGTTGGTTAGGATAGGTAATGGTAAAGCTCATCCCATCCTAAGCAATAGGCAAGTGAATTTTACATTCCATGTAGTTCCTTTCCCTTGGCAACTTGTGCATTTTGAGGATTTTGGTTTGGGGTGTCACATAGCTTCAGCAAGGATTTCAACCCTGAAGCATTCCACCAGCAGCAAAGTGCTCTACCAACTAAGCTACAGTGCTCTCCATGGGGCATAACAATGATGGGATATTGAACGGAACAAAATGTCACTACTTAACTAACGGGAGCTTACTTGAATCATTAGAGATTAATTACAGCATATTACTATGGACTTACCCATTGGCAGCACTAGGGGTGGGCTCAGACCCGCCCAAATTTTTTTTCGGCCCACCCTCTAGCCCACCTAAATAAGACCGACTAATTTTAGAATTGAGGTCCAAAGTTTTTAATTATGAACTTATATTAATAATATTACAATTCGCAATTAAAAAATATTCACAAAACTGAAATTGAAAAATGGAGTATTTTGGAGCCTATTGAAAATTGTAGAGAAATGTTTTCTTCAAAATTTTGAAGCGTGTAACAAAAAAAGTGATGGATCCAAGAACGACTGCTTCCTTAACAACGCTAAGGTTTCAACTGATGGCGATGGATTGAAAGGAGAACCTTACCTATTGGCAACACGTTTTGGGAATCGAAAGAACCGTCATAGGCCCCATGACTGTATAAGCAGTCATTCACCATGGTCTGGGAGGTAGCTTGACTGCTTAAGAAGTCTTCCGCACGGAATGGGTTAAGATACAATATTGTCCATCTTCCCAAAGAATTTTTGAAGGGTTTGGTGAACTATACATTTTAGGATAGAGGGGAACATAGTGGGTCGAGGGTTCGGCTCCTGATTGAGGGGTCCCAAGTTCAAATCCCGAGTGAAGCCTTTGGACACCCCAAACAAAATCCTCAAAGTGCAATGTGGTCCAAGGAAAGGAACTGGCCCGCCTACCCCTAAATAAGCTACAGGCGAGTGAAATTCACATGCCTGTAGCTTATTTTTGTATGAGCTCTACCCTCACCCATACAAACTTATCTTTGTATTGAATCTCTTTGTGAGTGAGGGGGATAGAAATAGTAAGCATTAAGAGATCATTTGCCTTCCCAAAGAATACTATTAATGAAATCTTCTCAAGTTTGTCACCATGTAAAGCTGTTTGAGGTCAATGATTTAATGAAAATCTCCCTCATCATTGCCAGGGCTAAGACTGACTGCCAAGTTTGATCCACACTGGGTTTTTATATTAAGCTAACCAAAGGACGGTTGAGACCGATTCAAATTGGCTCAGGAGGGTTGGAATTTTGGTTGAGATTAATTAAGAGTGATTTAATTAAGAGTGATTGTTGTACTTTATTCATCGACGGTCTTCATATTTAGCTGATGTTCTGCCTAGAGTCTCAGTTATGCATTTTCTCCTCAAGACATATTTGCATTGCCTCTTTCACTTCTCAATCCCAGTACACTTAAGATCGGCATTGGATTTTGGTGCCATTAAAAATAAGACGAAAAGTAAAACCATTAGACAAAAATATGATGTGCACTGCACATGTTAAACACTAAGGTAAATTCGGCAGTATGTAGCTATAATTATACCCATAAAGCCAGAAAATTATTCAATAAGAAAATTTTCTGTCTCCAGGCATATTAGGTATATGGTAATTGACAATTAAAAGCATTTCAGAATTCAGTAATTTAGAATTTGAAATGCCGAGATAGTTTGAGCGCGAAGAGATAAAGCAAACTTACGCATAGGATGGTTGATTACATCACATTGTGGCTGAAAATGACCACCATTGACGCAGAAATCTACAGTGCCAGAAGGAGCATTCAACCCCAGAACGCCAGCATTTGTGTGTATCACCTCCACTGAATCTGCATCATCAGGGGACAGACGATATGCCATATTGTCCATTTCATCAATAATTGGTCTTGCTGGATCAATGGCTGGTATAAATAAAAAAGATAAAATTTAATGCCTTCCCAATTCATCCATAGCATTGCATCTCATTGACAATGAATTATAACAAAAAAAAAGTTTTTAAATGCGTTCTCTTCCTGTAGTGAGTATATTTTCAACATAAATATCAACTAATAATGATTCATTAATTTTATTTCATACAGAATGAGCCTCTAAAAAATCTTTATAGTTCCTTTTATACCACGAAAGTTAAGTTTTATTTTCACAAATTCACTTGAATTACTAAGGCTTACTACGAAACATATTTTTTTTAATTGCTTTTAGCCATTAACTATTTTAAAACTTGTAGAAGTAACATAATTATTTTGTATTACTCAAAATAAAATGTGATTAAAACCTAGGCAATAATGGTTCAGAAACATCGTAGATTCAAAGCTGACTTCCATGACACAGCAGTAAAACATTCTCTTTACACCCAAAAAATACTCCACTACACAAAAAATTTTAATGTGAAGAATGGATTCATACCACATACAGAAGCCATCACTTCGCAATGAAAATAATGAACTAAAAATAAAAATAAAATATCACACTGATTTCTACATTTTAAAATTAGACTTCTCTGAAATAAGTCCCATTACTTAAAAAAGATAAAAAGTAAAAATGAGCGAAATAAATACTTTTTTGGTTAAAAAGTAATGTGCTTGGCAGAGCAACAATATCGAAATGTGTAGGCATAGTAGAGATGAATCAGGAAGTATATTTTTAAAGGTAAGGTAGAGGTGTCCAAGGTTAGAAGACCTTTTTCTATGATATGATTTTTTTATTGGCGGGGTTCCCGTTTTTTCCCTCAAATTTTCGTTTTGATTTACGCGCCTAAACCATTTCATCATAAAATCAATATTTAAAATCACAGAATTGAAAGTACATTTTTACCTGTTGCTAAGAGCCAATATTTTATTCCGTCCAATCAATGCTGTCATGGAGATCCGCTCCAAACTACTTGTTTAAACGCCGCGTCGCTATGACGACCGGCAACTCACCTATTATCCGGTGTGGTCGTATGGTGGCGTGGTTGGCGATCATGCCGCAAACGTGCGCCCCCAAGCTGTGCCCAATGCAAGTGATTCCTTTCATCGACGCTCCTTGGTGCGTGAGATGTGCGAAAAGCTGGGCGGTGCACTGGGACACGAAGCGCATGTTGTGCAGGGCGGATAAGTAACAGGGGAAGCGGGTGAGCCTTCCCCAATCTGCGACAAACACGTTGTAATCACCACGAATCAAGTAGGCTGTGGGTGTAAAATATGATTAAAAAACGGTATAGTATGAAATGTGAGCGTTTCCAAACGAATATCTCGGAAGTTCGGTTTTATTATGTCTTATTAGACCCGCACGGACCCACTTCTCAACCCACATGCGAATTTTCTGAAATTCCTAATCCTTCTTCCGACCAGTGGCGCAGCGAGGGGGGAATTTTGGGGGGGATAAAAACCCCACGGAGCTCAGAAATTTTTTGAAGTAATTTTATTTAATTGGATTAATATTACGCGCAGAATAGTTTAAAGATTAATAAAATATCCCTCCGAAAGTCGTAAAACTCACCATTTTGAACCACTTATCTTAAAAATTTTCTCGGGGAGTGCCCCCGCCCACCTCCCGCTTGCCCTAGCTGGTATTCCAAACCCCCCTAATCCACCAATGTACATTGGTGGATTAGGGGGGTATTACTAATATTAGTTGCTCCCCCCTCGTCTCAATTCCTTGCTGCGCCCCTGCTCCCGTCTACCGCAATATGAAAGTAGGGAGGAACTGCTATGTATACATTACACAAGGAGTTTCATAATTTTTTTCACAAAAATATCAATTTTATGTGTCGTGAAAAAGCTGTTTACTACATAAAAGAATGGGAAGGTTTTAAACGCTTTATTTTAATAATGTTTTCGGAAGTTGCCTATTTTTACCACGCATTAAATAGCTATGGCACCGCTAAGCATAAATTGATCGAGCTTAAAATACCTTGGTGACAGGGAATTATCGAGATTATTTATTAACCGCGGGCTTAATTATGATGAGCTTGTTCATCACCTTTTTTACTTTCAATTTTGATATAGTTTGTAAAAAGTTAGTAAATTTTATTTTTCATTTTTTCCACCCGCCGCCGACTTTTCGAGCCATTTGCCACAAAAATCGACGGCCGCAAACCTTACACACTTAAGTTGATGACGACATGCCGAGCAAGTCACCCATTCTCGGGTACTTCTCCCTTACTTACGTCGACCTCGCGAGTTTTGCTGTTGCTTACATTCTTGTGATACATCCATTCCTTCAATGTGCGGTTCTACCTGAACGTGTACCAAACGACGTGTACGTCACCAAATCATGATAACTAAGAGGCAAATTTAGGGTTTTCTGATTTCAAAAATAGGAGAAAATGGCGAGAAAAGACTTTCGCCGTAACTCTAGTGTTTAAAAAAAAGTCACCATTTCACCCTCAAAATTTACGTTAATTGCACGTATATAATCTCGCCTAAAATTGTGCTAAAAATTTTTCAGAGGCTTTTGAGATGTTGTAAACAATTCTCAATAGAATAAAATAGATATTATTCAATTGGTAAGGCCATTTTTCTCCTCCCCCCACAGTCAATACATATAGTTTTGCCAGGAAAAATTATATTGCGAAATAATTCTGCTGTTTTTAAATAAACCCAGATAATATAATAGCTTCTTGGCTGGATCATTCCTTTAAAACACCGAATTTTATCTTAATCCAGCAAAAATATCACTTGTAAGGCGAGGGTAGTAAAAGATTTAACAAGGAAAAATCAGATGAATGATATACTAAATATCGCAGGGGAGAACATATGCTCCACCGACTTTGAACGCTATTCCGTTCCGTCCACCAAATTCCTTTAATTGTTTCCGAATATTGATTGAACGACCCAATAGCTCCGACATTAGACTTATGTGTTTCCGGTCTTAAGAATCTTACCCCTCAAGTTAAGAAGCGGTTTCAGAAATTTTGAAGCCATGAATCGATCAAGGGGGAAAGAGGGGTGACAGGAGCCCATGCACAAAGTTTTCTCGAGGTACAAGAATCTCGGAGCATTAATCCATCTGGATGTCTCGGTAAATACAGTCGCGCAGCATTAAAGGAGCGACTAATCCCTTGTTTTTCATTTGCTCTAATACAGGGGTTCCCAAACTGGGGGGCGCGCCCCCCTGGGGGGCGTGGAGAAACTCCAGGGGGGGCGTGACTCCCAAATGAAATAAATAAAAAATTACAAAAATAATTTCCTCAGATCTTTGAAATAGTCTTTTTAAGTTTTCATAATTGTTTTTTTAAAGTTCCAATAAAGTTGTAAACTTTATCAAAGAAGGTTACAGGTAATTATATTCGTTTTTTTGTTATACTTGTTTTAATTTTCATCATACGTACAATTATTCAATCTTTCCATTCTGCGTTACCGCATTCAACTGTGAACAAAAAAATCTACCTACTCACCGTATCAAGTAGGCACATACTTGTACGAGTACAAGTACTTTTACAAGTAGGAGTTGGTATGTACAGCACCATGGAAATAGGGTATTGCAAAATGGAAAGCTGATATGTGTAGCGGGGGGGGGGGGGGGGGGCGTGGTACAAAAAAGTTTGGGAACCCATGCTCTAATACCATGGTTGCATGGCTAGCATAAGGGGTTAGCAACGTATGAATGACCTGCTTACCTTGGTGATACCTTGGCCGTACCATTTACAGTAGAAATTGGTTATTGGATTCTCTGCATCTTTGTATTCTCATTCACTCTACTTATTGTTATCTTATCCATTCACTCAATGTGTACTCATAATTCAGGATTTTTTTAGTTCCATTTTTAGGAATTAGATTTCATTTATTTGTATTTATGCATATTTATTATTTTGGCTGTACATACTTCAATGTCTAAATTACCAAGAAGTCCACGATTTATTTATTTGCGTGGTTTATTAATTTAATTGCAACACTGGGACTTAATTTTAGCATACACACTACCCAGAATCTCCGATGGGAAGCGCGGTAGGTATGAGTTCCAGTTGGGAGTTCGTCCATTCTCCATCAATGGAATGCGAAAGTTCATCAGATTTTAAATAACTCGTTCGGAATCGACACCGATTCACACACAGTTAAAATAAATATATAAATTTGTTCGATTCTAAACTATCAAATTGATTATTATCGTCTTTCCATTGGAGGAATGTGGGAAATTTGATCAGAAGATTCTCTTATGCCAAATTGGGTTTGACGTGAAAGTTGAGCGTGCACAGAATATGAGTTTCATGAATAAATCTATTTGTTTTCCACTAGTTATGAAACTTAATAGCTTTTCACCAAATCAAATTTCAGATTAGACTAGTTAATTTAAAAAAAATCAAGAGGTACCTTTATTGACATTAATTGCACCGCAGCAAAAATGCAGACTTCGAGATGAGGGAACACACAGATGAGTTAACCAACACAGAATACCAACAAACTCCCAATTAAGCTCGAGTATATATGATCTGGCAGAGTAAATTCATATAACAGAACACACAAATGATTGGTTTCTTGCCACTAATTTTCAAAGAATTATTTTTTCAATAAGGCGCATGATATTAAATACATTCCGTAAAATATTCCTGGTTTACTATAAAATTATGTTTGTTGAATGACAAATTTGGGGAACAGAGTCTGAAATCCAAATCTAAAATCTATGTTTTTGGCCACTGCCCAATAGCTTATCATTTATATCGTTAACAAGAATTAATATCTGTTAATTAAAATCAATACGACATTCCCCGACTTTCAGATGAGAGGTGATTTGGAGAGTGTGGGACTCCCGGCGCACATACAAAATACAGTCCACTATTATACTGTCGTTTCGCCCACAGAGTTAAGTACTACATGAACTTTTCTGGTACACTCAAAGATCTAACAGAGGCTACATCACAAATCCAATTACCTACGATGTTATTATCGGTAGCATATGAAGAACTTAGGAGATAGTGGTGTAACAATTAATGAGATTGTGTGATTGTCGCTGGATTTGCTGAATCATGCCTTTGAGAAATTAATTACATATTTAACCTTTATATTCGGTCGTAAGAGTTTGATTAAAAGTGATTCATTGCGCAATTACTGAATTAATTAGAATGTAGGGTCATTAATTGGAAGAATTGGACGCTTGAATCTGAAATGGAAGTTACACAAGAAAGGAAGATTAAGATATGGTGCGGGAGAGAGTTGAATTTTTTAAAGAAATGCATGACAGAATCGTAGCAGGCCCCAGATGGAAAATAGGGAAATATATTGGCACCGAATTGTAAGAAGGTCCAAGAATAGTAAGTAATTGTAGGAATAGAAAAAAGCAAATTTCGGGTGCATGTGAGGAAACTCGATGAGTAACCACACCGTACTGTGAAGCAAGTTTGTATATTATGCAGTATTTTAGTACCCTAGCCAAACGAAACTATTTTCTTACGAGTCGATAGTGCGGTGAGAATCTAGCGCCGCATTTTCAGTCGTTTTAAAGCTGAAGATAAAAAACTGTATTAAAACTGGTCGCGAAGTGAAATTTAAGTATTGATGAAATTTTCCTGTAACTTTTAACTTACTTATATTCTAGAATTCTAGTGGAATTCTGACTTACAAGTAAAAATACTCTGTGCATCTAACTTGAATTTTTTTAATATGTACCCTTCCATATCTGGGAGATTCAGAATGGTAAAAAGAGAGAAATACGATTTTGAATGGTAGATAAGTGAACTGGAAGAATGCTCGATTTCGAGTTTCCAATGTTATAGGTGTTAGTATTTAAATCTCCTTTTATGAGGAAATACTTTGGTTACCTCGTCTTTCAGGTTCTAATTAAACATTCCTGGTTTTCTAAATTTAAAAAAAACTATATACTAGCTTCCTGGTTCAACGCTTTTACCTTCTATGGTCATTTAGAGCGAGTAGTATAGTATCAACCAATACCGTGGAGTGCATTTAATTTAACGGGATGACAACAGCACGAAGTCTCACGAAGATGTCGCCGTGACCTCTTTGTTGCAATCATATATCATTTGGTGCCGTTATGAGAAAAGCTCGCATCATGAATACTCCTTAAAATACTTTTAATGCATTTTAATATGCGTTTTGGTAAATATTTGGTCTCATGGAAAATTAACTCTCGAGTAACTATTAAAATTGTGGATTTTCTAATAATTAATACTATTTCATGCACATAAATATGATTGATATTAATAACCCATGCAAAGATCTAGCAGCAAAATGAGGAATAAACCATGTCTCTACGATAATTGAGAGGAGAGATTACAATAAGGGACTAAATGATTCTAGACAAAAATGTGAAAAAAACGCGCATAAATCGTGAAATCGCATGCACCGTATCATTCATTTCAACGAAAGGCTAACGGAAAGGACAGCGGAAAAAACCAAGGAGTACAATACCGAGTTTTTACTACGCTCAATTGATTTCCGTCTGTTCCCCTTGGTCAAGTATTTCCCTCCTCACACGACAGTAAAAGATTGTCTTTAGAATCTCTCCTCCTTAGGGAAACAGCAGCCCTGATTAAGAGGCGTCTGAGCGTCAGCAGCATCGTAATCGACTCGGTAAAAAACTTCAGGCGATTTATAAACAGCATTAGCAAGACAGCAATAAACTCC